>NW_027223815.1:0-215646 GCF_028538775.1 Myotis yumanensis
TTATATTAACGGTTTAACCAAAAGTAGACAGTATTCCTAAAAGTATACTCAGGAATCTTCAAGGTTTCAATTGAGTCATTCAGAAAAACGCCAGTCTAATCAGAATCACCTGTACTATAAACAGTATTCTCTTTATTTATCAGCTTCCTACATATTCTGAGCTATATAAACAGCAATTCTTAATGTTTGAAAGCACATTCTTCCAAAATATGTCATCTAAAGTAGCCAGAATGGTAAAATTATCTGTACTCTCGTGATTACGCAGCATTCTATCTCTAGTCTCCGTGATTGAACATGAACATAAAGATAGAACGGCTCTATGTACCAGCATTTCAAGTGTTTCTTACAGTTTTCTAATCATTTCTATGGACTATCAGGGTGTATGTTCAACGTTTAACCAAAAGTAGACAGTTTTCCTAAAAGTATACACAGGAATCTTCAAGGTTTCAATTGAGTCATTCAGAAAACGACAGTCTAATCAGAATCACCTGTACATATAAACAGGATTCTCTTTATTTATCAGCTTCCTACATATTCTGAGCTTTATAAACAGCAATTCTTAATGTTTGAAGCACATTCTTCCAAAATATGTCATCTAAAGTAGCCAGAATTGTAAACATGATCTGTACTCTCCTCATTACGCAGCATTCTATCTCTAATCTCTGTGATTGAACATGAACATAAAGATAGAACGGCTCTATGTACCAGCATTTCAAGTGTTTCTTACAAGTTTCTAATCATTTCTCGGCACTATCATTGCGTATGTTAAGCGTTTAACCAAAAGTAGACAGTTTTCCTAGAAGTATACACAGGAAACTTCAAAGTTTCAATTGAGTCATTCAGAAAACGCCAGTCTAATCAGAATCACCTGTAAATAGAAACAGTATTCTCTTCATTGATCAGCCTCATACACATATTCTGAGCTTTAAAAACAACAATTCCTCATGTTGGAAGCACTTTCCTTGGATAAACACCATCTAGAGTAGCCGCAATTGTAAATATTATCATTACTCTCTTCATTTGAGAGTTTTCTACCTCTAATCTCGGTGATTGAACTAGGCCATCAGGTTAGAACCGCTCTATTTACCCGTATTTAAACTGTTTCTTACATGTCTCTCATCATTTCTGGACTATCATGTGTATTGTAAGAGTTTTACCAAAAGTAGACAGTTTTCCCAGAAGAATACACATGAATCTTCAAGAGTTAAATTGTGCCATTCAGAAAACGCCATGCAATTCAGCCTAGTTGTAAATATGAAAAGTATTCTCTTCATATATCACTCCATCCCATATTCTCAGCTTTTTAAACGGAAATTCTTAATGTTTGAAAGCACTTTCTTGGAAATACATCATCTAAAGTAGCCAGAATGGTAAACATTATCTGTACTCTCGTCATACACAGCATTCTATCTCTAATCTCCGTGATTGAAAATGAACATAAAGCTAGAACGGCTCTATGTACCAGCATTTCAAGTGTTTCTTACAATTTTCTAATAATTTATCGGGACTATCATGGTGTATATTAAGCGTTTAAACCAAAAGTAGACAGTATTCCTAAAGTACTCAGGAATCTTCAAGGTTTCAATTGAGTCATTCAGAAAACGCCAGTCTAATCAGAATCACCTGTACATATAACAGTTTCTCTTTATTTATCAGCTTCCTACATATTCTGAGCTATATAAACAGCAGCATTCTTAATGTTTGAAAGCACATTCTTCCAAAATATGTCATCTAAAGTAGCCAGAATGGTAAACATTATCTGTACTCTCGTCATTACACAGCATTCTATCTCTAATCTCCGTGATTGAACATGAACATAAAGATAGGACGGCTCTATGTACTAGCATTTCAAGTGTTTCTTACAAGTTTCTAATCATTTCTCGGGACTATCATGGTGTATGTTAAGCGTTTAACCAAAAGTAGGACAGTTTTCCGAGAAGTATACACAGGAATCTTCAAGGTTTCAAATGAGTCATTCAGAAAATGCCAGTCTAATCAGAATCACCTGTAAATATAAAAAGTATTCTCTTTATTTATCAGCTTCCTACATATTCTGAGTTTTATAAACAGCAATTCTTAATGTTTGAAAGCACATTATTGGAAATATGTCATCTAAAGTAGCCAGAATGGTAAACATTATCTGTACTCTCGTCATTACACAGCATTCTATCTCTAATCTCCGTGATTGAACATGAACATAAAGATAGAACGGCTCTATGTACCATCATTTCAAGTGTTTCTTACAAGTTTCTAATCATTTCTCGGCACTATCATTGCGTATGTTAAGCGTTTTACCAAAAGTAGACAGTATTCCTAAAAGTATACTCAGGAATCTTCAAGGTTTCAATTGAGTCATTCAGAAAACGCCAGTCTAATCAGAATCACCTGTACATATAAAGAGTATTCTCTTTATTCATCAGCTTCCTACATATTCTGAGCTATATAAACAGCAATTCTTAATGTTTGAAAGCAAATTCTTCCAAATATGTCATATAAAGTAGCCAGAATGGTAAACATTATCTGTACTCTCGTCATTACACAGCTTTCTCTCTCTAGTCTCCGTGATTGAACATGAACATAAAGATAGAACGGCTCTATGTACCAGCATTTCAAGTGTTTCTTACAAGTTTCTAATCATTTCTCGGCACTATCATTGCGAATGTTAAGCGTTTTACCAAAAGTAGACAGTTTTCCTGGAAGTATACACAGGAATCTTCATGGTTTCAATTGAGTCATTCAGAAAACGCCAGTCTAATCAGAATCACCTGTAAATAGAAACAGTATTCTATTCATTGATCAGCCTCATACACATATTCTGAGCTTTAAAAACAATTCCTCATGTTGGAAGCACTTTCCTTGGATAAACACCATCTAGAGTAGCCGGAATTGTAAATATTATCATTACTCTCTCATTTGAGAGTTTTCTACCTCTAATCGGTGTTTGAACTAGGCCATCAGGTTAGAACGACTCTATTTACCCGTATTTAAACTGTTTCTCACATGTCTCTCATCATTCTGGGACTATCATGTGTATTGTAAGAGTTTTACCAAAAGTAGACAGTTTTCCCAGAAGAATACACATGAATCGTCAAGAGTTAAATTGTGCCATTCAGAAAAGCCATGCAATTCAGCCTAGTTGTAAATAGGAAAAGTATTCTCTTCATATATCAGCTTCATACCCATATTCTCAGCTTTTTAAACGGAAATTCTTATGTTTGAAAGCACTTTCTTCGGAAATACATCATCTAAAGTAGTCAGAATGGTAAACATTATCTGTACTCTCGTCATTACGCAGCAATCTATCTCTAGTCTCCGTGATTTAACATGAACATAAAGCTAGAACGGCTCTATGTACCAGCATTTCAAGTGTTTCTTACAAGTTTCTAATCATTTCTCGGCACTATCATTGCGTATGTTAAGCGTTTAACCAAAAGTAGACAGTTTTCCCCGAGAAGTATACACATGAATCTTCAAAGTTTCAATTGAGTCATTCAGAAAATGCCAGTCTAATCAGAATCAGCCTGTACATATAAACAGTATTCTCTTTATTTATCAGCTTCCTACATATTCTGAGCTTTATAAACAGCAATTCTTAATGTTTGAAAGCACATTATTTGGAAATATGTCATCTAAGGTAGCCAGAATGGTAAACATTATCTGTACTCTCGTCATTACACAGCATTCTATCTCTAGTCTCCGTGATTGAACATGAACATAAAGATAGAACGGCTCTATGTACCAGCATTTCAAGTGTTTCTTACAAGTTTCTAATCATTTCTCGGCACTATCATTGCGTATGTTAAGCGTTTTACCAAAAGTAGACAATTTTCCTAGAAGTATACACAGAATCTTCAAGGTTTCAATTGAGTCATTCAGAATACCGCAGTCTAATCAGAATCACCTGTACATATAAACAGTATTCTCTTTATCAGCTTCCTACATATTCTCAGCTTTATAAACAGCAATTCTTAATGTTTGAAAGCACATTTTTCAAAAATATGTCATCTAAAGTAGCCAGAATGGTAAACATTATCTGCACTCTCGTCATTACACAGCATTCTATCTCTAATCTCCGTGATTGAACATGAATATAAAGATAAAACGGCTCTATGTACCAGCATTTCAAGTGTTTCTTACAAGTTTCTAATCATTTCTCGGGACTATCATGGTGTATGTTAAGCGTTTAACCAAAGTAGACAGTTTTCCGAGAAGTATACACAGGAATCTTCAAGTTTCAAATGAGTCATTCAGAAAATGCCAGTCTAATCAGAATCACCTGTAAATATAAAAAGTATTCTCTTTATTTATCAGCTTCCTACATATTCTGAGCTTTATAAACAGCAATTCTTAATGTTTGAAAGCACAAAATTGGAAATATGTCATCTAAAGTAGCCAGAATGGTAAACATTATCTGTACTCTCGTCATTACACAGCATTCTATCTCTAATCTCCGTGATTGAACATGAATATAAAGATAAAACGGCTCTATGTACCAGCATTTCAAGTGTTTCTTACAATTTTCTAATAATTTCTCGGGACTATCATGGTGTATATTAAGCGTTTAACCAAAAGTAGACAGTATTCCTAAAAGTATACTCAGGAATCTTCAAGGTTTCAATTGAGTCATTCAGAAAACGCCAGTCTAATCAGAATCACCTGTACATATAAACAGTATTCTCTTTATTTATCAGCTTCCTACATATTCTGAGCTATATAAACAGCAATTCTTAATGTTTGAAAGCACATTCTTCCAAAATATGTCATCTAAAGTAGCCAGAATGGTAAACATTATCTGTACTCTCGTGATTACGCAGCATTCTATCTCTAGTCTCCGTGATTGAACATGAACATAAAGATAGAACGGCTCTATGTACCAGCATTTCAAGTGTTTCTTACAGTTTTCTAATCATTTCTATGGACTATCAGGGTGTATGTTCAACGTTTAACCAAAAGTAGACAGTTTTCCTAAAAGTATACACAGGAATCTTCAAGGTTTCAATTGAGTCATTCAGAAAACGACAGTCTAATCAGAATCACCTGTACATATAAAGAGGATTCTCTTTATTTATCAGCTTCCTACATATTCTGAGCTTTATAAACAGCAATTCTTAATGTTTGAAGCACATTCTTCCAAAATATGTCATCTAAAGTAGCCAGAATTGTAAACATGATCTGTACTCTCCTCATTACGCAGCATTCTATCTCTAATCTCTGTGATTGAACATGAACATAAAGATAGAACGGCTCTATGTACCAGCATTTCAAGTGTTTCTTACAAGTTTCTAATCATTTCTCGGCACTATCATTGCGTATGTTAAGCGTTTTACCAAAAGTAGACAATTTTCCTAGAAGTATACACAGAATCTTCAAGGTTTCAATTGAGTCATTCAGAATACGCCAGTCTAATCAGAATCACCTGTACATATAAACAGTATTCTCTTTATCAGCTTCCTACATATTCTCAGCTTTATAAACAGCAATTCTTAATGTTTGAAAGCACATTTTTCAAAAATATGTCATCTAAAGTAGCCAGAATGGTAAACATTATCTGCACTCTCGTCATTACACAGCATTCTATCTCTAATCTCCGTGATTGAACATGAATATAAAGATAAAACGGCTCTATGTACCAGCATTTCAAGTGTTTCTTACAATTTTCTAATAATTTCTCGGGACTATCATGGTGTATATTAAGCGTTTAACCAAAAGTAGACAGTATTCCTAAAAGTATACTTAGGAATCTTCAAGGTTTCAATTGAGTCATTCAGAAAACGCCAGTCTAATCAGAATCACCTGTACATATAAACAGTTTTCTCTTTATTTATCAGCTTCCTACATATTCTGAGCTATATAAACAGCAATTCTTAATGTTTGAAAGCACATTCTTCCAAAATATGTCATCTAAAGTAGCCAGAATGGTAAACATTATCTGTACTCTCGTCATTACACAGCATTCTATCTCTAATCTCCGTGATTGAACATGAACATAAAGATAGGACGGCTCTATGTACTAGCATTTCAAGTGTTTCTTACAAGTTTCTAATCATTTCTCGGGACTATCATGGTGTATGTTAAGCGTTTAACCAAAAGTAGACAGTTTTCCGAGAAGTATACACAGGAATCTTCAAGGTTTCAAATGAGTCATTCAGAAAATGCCAGTCTAATCAGAATCACCTGTAAATATAAAAAGTATTCTCTTTATTTATCAGCTTCCTACATATTCTGAGCTTTATAAACAGCAATTCTTAATGTTTGAAAGCACATTATTTGGAAATATGTCATCTAAGGTAGCCAGAATGGTAAACATTATCTGTACTCTCGTCATTACACAGCATTCTATCTCTAGTCTCCGTGATTGAACATGAACATAAAGATAGAACGGCTCTATGTACCAGCATTTCAAGTGTTTCTTACAAGTTTCTAATCATTTCTCGGCACTATCATTGCGTATGTTAAGCGTTTTACCAAAAGTAGACAATTTTCCTAGAAGTATACACAGAATCTTCAAGGTTTCAATTGAGTCATTCAGAATACGCCAGTCTAATCAGAATCACCTGTACATATAAACAGTATTCTCTTTATCAGCTTCCTACATATTCTCAGCTTTATAAACAGCAATTCTTAATGTTTGAAAGCACATTTTTCAAAAATATGTCATCTAAAGTAGCCAGAATGGTAAACATTATCTGCACTCTCGTCATTACACAGCATTCTATCTCTAATCTCCGTGATTGAACATGAATATAAAGATAAAACGGCTCTATGTACCAGCATTTCAAGTGTTTCTTACAATTTTCTAATAATTTCTCGGGACTATCATGGTGTATATTAAGCGTTTAACCAAAAGTAGACAGTATTCCTAAAAGTATACTCAGGAATCTTCAAGGTTTCAATTGAGTCATTCAGAAAACGCCAGTCTAATCAGAATCACCTGTACATATAAACAGTTTTCTCTTTATTTATCAGCTTCCTACATATTCTGAGCTATATAAACAGCAATTCTTAATGTTTGAAAGCACATTCTTCCAAAATATGTCATCTAAAGTAGCCAGAATGGTAAACATTATCTGTACTCTCGTCATTACACAGCATTCTATCTCTAATCTCCGTGATTGAACATGAACATAAAGATAGGACGGCTCTATGTACTAGCATTTCAAGTGTTTCTTACAAGTTTCTAATCATTTCTCGGGACTATCATGGTGTATGTTAAGCGTTTAACCAAAAGTAGACAGTTTTCCGAGAAGTATACACAGGAATCTTCAAGGTTTCAAATGAGTCATTCAGAAAATGCCAGTCTAATCAGAATCACCTGTAAATATAAAAAGTATTCTCTTTATTTATCAGCTTCCTACATATTCTGAGTTTTATAAACAGCAATTCTTAATGTTTGAAAGCACATTATTTGGAAATATGTCATCTAAAGTAGCCAGAATGGTAAACATTATCTGTACTCTCGTCATTACACAGCATTCTATCTCTAATCTCCGTGATTGAACATGAACATAAAGATAGAACGGCTCTATGTACCATCATTTCAAGTGTTTCTTACAAGTTTCTAATCATTTCTCGGCACTATCATTGCGTATGTTAAGCGTTTTACCAAAAGTAGACAGTATTCCTAAAAGTATACTCAGGAATCTTCAAGGTTTCAATGGAGTCATTCAGAAAACGCCAGTCTAATCAGAATCACCTGTACATATAAAGAGTATTCTCTTTATTCATCAGCTTCCTACATATTCTGAGCTATATAAACAGCAATTCTTAATGTTTGAAAGCAAATTCTTCCAAATATGTCATATAAAGTAGCCAGAATGGTAAACATTATCTGTACTCTCGTCATTACACAGCTTTCTCTCTCTAGTCTCCGTGATTGAACATGAACATAAAGATAGAACGGCTCTATGTACCAGCATTTCAAGTGTTTCTTACAAGTTTCTAATCATTTCTCGGCACTATCATTGCGAATGTTAAGCGTTTTACCAAAAGTAGACAGTTTTCCTGGAAGTATACACAGGAATCTTCAAGGTTTCAATTGAGTCATTCAGAAAACGCCAGTCTAATCAGAATCACCTGTAAATAGAAACAGTATTCTATTCATTGATCAGCCTCATACACATATTCTGAGCTTTAAAAACAATTCCTCATGTTGGAAGCACTTTCCTTGGATAAACACCATCTAGAGTAGCCGGAATTGTAAATATTATCATTACTCTCTTCATTTGAGAGTTTTCTACCTCTAATCTCGGTGTTTGAACTAGGCCATCAGGTTAGAACGACTCTATTTACCCGTATTTAAACTGTTTCTTACATGTCTCTCATCATTTCTGGGACTATCATGTGTATTGTAAGAGTTTTACCAAAAGTAGACAGTTTTCCCAGAAGAATACACATGAATCGTCAAGAGTTAAATTGTGCCATTCAGAAAAGGCCATGCAATTCAGCCTAGTTGTAAATAGGAAAAGTATTCTCTTCATATATCAGCTTCATACCCATATTCTCAGCTTTTTAAACGGAAATTCTTAATGTTTGAAAGCACTTTCTTCGGAAATACATCATCTAAAGTAGTCAGAATGGTAAACATTATCTGTACTCTCGTCATTACGCAGCAATCTATCTCTAATCTCCGTGATTTAACATGAACATAAAGCTAGAACGGCTCTATGTACCAGCATTTCAAGTGTTTCTTACAAGTTTCTAATCATTTCTCGGCACTATCATTGCGTATGTTAAGCGTTTAACCAAAAGTAGACAGTTTTCCGAGAAGTATACACATGAATCTTCAAAGTTTCAATTGAGTCATTCAGAAAATGCCAGTCTAATCAGAATCACCTGTACATATAAACAGTATTCTCTTTATTTATCAGCTTCCTACATATTCTGAGCTTTATAAACAGCAATTCTTAATGTTTGAAAGCACATTATTTGGAAATATGTCATCTAAGGTAGCCAGAATGGTAAACATTATCTGTACTCTCGTCATTACACAGCATTCTATCTCTAGTCTCCGTGATTGAACATGAACATAAAGATAGAACGGCTCTATGTACCAGCATTTCAAGTGTTTCTTACAAGTTTCTAATCATTTCTCGGCACTATCATTGCGTATGTTAAGCGTTTTACCAAAAGTAGACAATTTTCCTAGAAGTATACACAGAATCTTCAAGGTTTCAATTGAGTCATTCAGAATACGCCAGTCTAATCAGAATCACCTGTACATATAAACAGTATTCTCTTTATCAGCTTCCTACATATTCTCAGCTTTATAAACAGCAATTCTTAATGTTTGAAAGCACATTTTTCAAAAATATGTCATCTAAAGTAGCCAGAATGGTAAACATTATCTGCACTCTCGTCATTACACAGCATTCTATCTCTAATCTCCGTGATTGAACATGAATATAAAGATAAAACGGCTCTATGTACCAGCATTTCAAGTGTTTCTTACAAGTTTCTAATCATTTCTCGGGACTATCATGGTGTATGTTAAGCGTTTAACCAAAAGTAGACAGTTTTCCGAGAAGTATACACAGGAATCTTCAAGGTTTCAAATGAGTCATTCAGAAAATGCCAGTCTAATCAGAATCACCTGTAAATATAAAAAGTATTCTCTTTATTTATCAGCTTCCTACATATTCTGAGCTTTATAAACAGCAATTCTTAATGTTTGAAAGCACAAAATTTGGAAATATGTCATCTAAAGTAGCCAGAATGGTAAACATTATCTGTACTCTCGTCATTACACAGCATTCTATCTCTAATCTCCGTGATTGAACATGAATATAAAGATAAAACGGCTCTATGTACCAGCATTTCAAGTGTTTCTTACAATTTTCTAATAATTTCTCGGGACTATCTTGGTGTATATTAAGCGTTTAACCAAAAGTAGACAGTATTCCTAAAAGTATACTCAGGAATCTTCAAGGTTTCAATTGAGTCATTCAGAAAACGCCAGTCTAATCAGAATCACCTGTACATATAAACAGTATTCTCTTTATTTATCAGCTTCCTACATATTCTGAGCTATATAAACAGCAATTCTTAATGTTTGAAAGCACATTCTTCCAAAATATGTCATCTAAAGTAGCCAGAATGGTAAACATTATCTGTACTCTCGTGATTACGCAGCATTCTATCTCTAGTCTCCGTGATTGAACATGAACATAAAGATAGAACGGCTCTATGTACCAGCATTTCAAGTGTTTCTTACAGTTTTCTAATCATTTCTATGGACTATCAGGGTGTATGTTCAACGTTTAACCAAAAGTAGACAGTTTTCCTAAAAGTATACACAGGAATCTTCAAGGTTTCAATTGAGTCATTCAGAAAACGACAGTCTAATCAGAATCACCTGTACATATAAACAGGATTCTCTTTATTTATCAGCTTCCTACATATTCTGAGCTTTATAAACAGCAATTCTTAATGTTTGAAGCACATTCTTCCAAAATATGTCATCTAAAGTAGCCAGAATTGTAAACATGATCTGTACTCTCCTCATTACGCAGCATTCTATCTCTAATCTCTGTGATTGAACATGAACATAAAGATAGAACGGCTCTATGTACCAGCATTTCAAGTGTTTCTTACAAGTTTCTAATCATTTCTCGGCACTATCATTGCGTATGTTAAGCGTTTTACCAAAAGTAGACAGTTTTCCTAGAAGTATACACAGGAAACTTCAAAGTTTCAATTGAGTCATTCAGAAAACGCCAGTCTAATCAGAATCACCTGTAAATAGAAACAGTATTCTCTTCATTGATCAGCCTCATACACATATTCTGAGCTTTAAAAACAACAATTCCTCATGTTGGAAGCACTTTCCTTGGATAAACACCATCTAGAGTAGCCGCAATTGTAAATATTATCATTACTCTCTTCATTTGAGAGTTTTCTACCTCTAATCTCGGTGATTGAACTAGGCCATCAGGTTAGAACCGCTCTATTTACCCGTATTTAAACTGTTTCTTACATGTCTCTCATCATTTCTGGGACTATCATGTGTATTGTAAGAGTTTTACCAAAAGTAGACAGTTTTCCCAGAAGAATACACATGAATCTTCAAGAGTTAAATTGTGCCATTCAGAAAACGCCATGCAATTCAGCCTAGTTGTAAATATGAAAAGTATTCTCTTCATATATCAGCTCCATCCCATATTCTCAGCTTTTTAAACGGAAATTCTTAATGTTTGAAAGCACTTTCTTGGGAAATACATCATCTAAAGTAGCCAGAATGGTAAACATTATCTGTACTCTCGTCATTACACAGCATTCTATCTCTAATCTCCGTGATTGAAAATGAACATAAAGCTAGAACGGCTCTATGTACCAGCATTTCAAGTGTTTCTTACAATTTTCTAATAATTTATCGGGACTATCATGGTGTATATTAAGCGTTTAACCAAAAGTAGACAGTATTCCTAAAAGTATACTCAGGAATCTTCAAGGTTTCAATTGAGTCATTCAGAAAACGCCAGTCTAATCAGAATCACCTGTACATATAAACAGTTTTCTCTTTATTTATCAGCTTCCTACATATTCTGAGCTATATAAACAGCAATTCTTAATGTTTGAAAGCACATTCTTCCAAAATATGTCATCTAAAGTAGCCAGAATGGTAAACATTATCTGTACTCTCGTCATTACACAGCATTCTATCTCTAATCTCCGTGATTGAACATGAACATAAAGATAGGACGGCTCCATGTACTAGCATTTCAAGTGTTTCTTACAAGTTTCTAATCATTTCTCGGGACTATCATGGTGTATGTTAAGCGTTTAACCAAAAGTAGACAGTTTTCCGAGAAGTATACACAGGAATCTTCAAGGTTTCAAATGAGTCATTCAGAAAATGCCAGTCTAATCAGAATCACCTGTAAATATAAAAAGTATTCTCTTTATTTATCAGCTTCCTACATATTCTGAGTTTTATAAACAGCAATTCTTAATGTTTGAAAGCACATTATTTGGAAATATGTCATCTAAAGTAGCCAGAATGGTAAACATTATCTGTACTCTCGTCATTACACAGCATTCTATCTCTAATCTCCGTGATTGAACATGAACATAAAGATAGAACGGCTCTATGTACCATCATTTCAAGTGTTTCTTACAAGTTTCTAATCATTTCTCGGCACTATCATTGCGTATGTTAAGCGTTTTACCAAAAGTAGACAGTATTCCTAAAAGTATACTCAGGAATCTTCAAGGTTTCAATGGAGTCATTCAGAAAACGCCAGTCTAATCAGAATCACCTGTACATATAAAGAGTATTCTCTTTATTCATCAGCTTCCTACATATTCTGAGCTATATAAACAGCAATTCTTAATGTTTGAAAGCAAATTCTTCCAAATATGTCATATAAAGTAGCCAGAATGGTAAACATTATCTGTACTCTCGTCATTACACAGCTTTCTCTCTCTAGTCTCCGTGATTGAACATGAACATAAAGATAGAACGGCTCTATGTACCAGCATTTCAAGTGTTTCTTACAAGTTTCTAATCATTTCTCGGCACTATCATTGCGAATGTTAAGCGTTTTACCAAAAGTAGACAGTTTTCCTGGAAGTATACACAGGAATCTTCAAGGTTTCAATTGAGTCATTCAGAAAACGCCAGTCTAATCAGAATCACCTGTAAATAGAAACAGTATTCTATTCATTGATCAGCCTCATACACATATTCTGAGCTTTAAAAACAATTCCTCATGTTGGAAGCACTTTCCTTGGATAAACACCATCTAGAGTAGCCGGAATTGTAAATATTATCATTACTCTCTTCATTTGAGAGTTTTCTACCTCTAATCTCGGTGTTTGAACTAGGCCATCAGGTTAGAACGACTCTATTTACCCGTATTTAAACTGTTTCTTACATGTCTCTCATCATTTCTGGGACTATCATGTGTATTGTAAGAGTTTTACCAAAAGTAGACAGTTTTCCCAGAAGAATACACATGAATCGTCAAGAGTTAAATTGTGCCATTCAGAAAAGGCCATGCAATTCAGCCTAGCTGTAAATAGGAAAAGTATTCTCTTCATATATCAGCTTCATACCCATATTCTCAGCTTTTTAAACGGAAATTCTTAATGTTTGAAAGCACTTTCTTCGGAAATACATCATCTAAAGTAGTCAGAATGGTAAACATTATCTGTACTCTCGTCATTACGCAGCAATCTATCTCTAATCTCCGTGATTTAACATGAACATAAAGCTAGAACGGCTCTATGTACCAGCATTTCAAGTGTTTCTTACAAGTTTCTAATCATTTCTCGGCACTATCATTGCGTATGTTAAGCGTTTAACCAAAAGTAGACAGTTTTCCGAGAAGTATACACATGAATCTTCAAAGTTTCAATTGAGTCATTCAGAAAATGCCAGTCTAATCAGAATCACCTGTACATATAAACAGTATTCTCTTTATTTATCAGCTTCCTACATATTCTGAGCTTTATAAACAGCAATTCTTAATGTTTGAAAGCACATTATTTGGAAATATGTCATCTAAGGTAGCCAGAATGGTAAACATTATCTGTACTCTCGTCATTACACAGCATTCTATCTCTAGTCTCCGTGATTGAACATGAACATAAAGATAGAACGGCTCTATGTACCAGCATTTCAAGTGTTTCTTACAAGTTTCTAATCATTTCTCGGCACTATCATTGCGTATGTTAAGCGTTTTACCAAAAGTAGACAATTTTCCTAGAAGTATACACAGAATCTTCAAGGTTTCAATTGAGTCATTCAGAATACGCCAGTCTAATCAGAATCACCTGTACATATAAACAGTATTCTCTTTATCAGCTTCCTACATATTCTCAGCTTTATAAACAGCAATTCTTAATGTTTGAAAGCACATTTTTCAAAAATATGTCATCTAAAGTAGCCAGAATGGTAAACATTATCTGCACTCTCGTCATTACACAGCATTCTATCTCTAATCTCCGTGATTGAACATGAATATAAAGATAAAACGGCTCTATGTACCAGCATTTCAAGTGTTTCTTACAAGTTTCTAATCATTTCTCGGGACTATCATGGTGTATGTTAAGCGTTTAACCAAAAGTAGACAGTTTTCCGAGAAGTATACACAGGAATCTTCAAGGTTTCAAATGAGTCATTCAGAAAATGCCAGTCTAATCAGAATCACCTGTAAATATAAAAAGTATTCTCTTTATTTATCAGCTTCCTACATATTCTGAGCTTTATAAACAGCAATTCTTAATGTTTGAAAGCACAAAATTTGGAAATATGTCATCTAAAGTAGCCAGAATGGTAAACATTATCTGTACTCTCGTCATTACACAGCATTCTATCTCTAATCTCCGTGATTGAACATGAATATAAAGATAAAACGGCTCTATGTACCAGCATTTCAAGTGTTTCTTACAATTTTCTAATAATTTCTCGGGACTATCATGGTGTATATTAAGCGTTTAACCAAAAGTAGACAGTATTCCTAAAAGTATACTCAGGAATCTTCAAGGTTTCAATTGAGTCATTCAGAAAACGCCAGTCTAATCAGAATCACCTGTACATATAAACAGTATTCTCTTTATTTATCAGCTTCCTACATATTCTGAGCTATATAAACAGCAATTCTTAATGTTTGAAAGCACATTCTTCCAAAATATGTCATCTAAAGTAGCCAGAATGGTAAACATTATCTGTACTCTCGTGATTACGCAGCATTCTATCTCTAGTCTCCGTGATTGAACATGAACATAAAGATAGAACGGCTCTATGTACCAGCATTTCAAGTGTTTCTTACAGTTTTCTAATCATTTCTATGGACTATCAGGGTGTATGTTCAACGTTTAACCAAAAGTAGACAGTTTTCCTAAAAGTATACACAGGAATCTTCAAGGTTTCAATTGAGTCATTCAGAAAACGACAGTCTAATCAGAATCACCTGTACATATAAACAGGATTCTCTTTATTTATCAGCTTCCTACATATTCTGAGCTTTATAAACAGCAATTCTTAATGTTTGAAGCACATTCTTCCAAAATATGTCATCTAAAGTAGCCAGAATTGTAAACATGATCTGTACTCTCCTCATTACGCAGCATTCTATCTCTAATCTCTGTGATTGAACATGAACATAAAGATAAAACGGCTCTATGTACCAGCATTTCAAGTGTTTCTTACAAGTTTCTAATCATTTCTCGGCACTATCATTGCGTATGTTAAGCGTTTTACCAAAAGTAGACAGTTTTCCTAGAAGTATACACAGGAAACTTCAAAGTTTCAATTGAGTCATTCAGAAAACGCCAGTCTAATCAGAATCACCTGTAAATAGAAACAGTATTCTCTTCATTGATCAGCCTCATACACATATTCTGAGCTTTAAAAACAACAATTCCTCATGTTGGAAGCACTTTCCTTGGATAAACACCATCTAGAGTAGCCGCAATTGTAAATATTATCATTACTCTCTTCATTTGAGAGTTTTCTACCTCTAATCTCGGTGATTGAACTAGGCCATCAGGTTAGAACTGCTCTATTTACCCGTATTTAAACTGTTTCTTACATGTCTCTCATCATTTCTGGGACTATCATGTGTATTGTAAGAGTTTTACCAAAAGTAGACAGTTTTCCCAGAAGAATACACATGAATCTTCAAGAGTTAAATTGTGCCATTCAGAAAACGCCATGCAATTCAGCCTAGTTGTAAATATGAAAAGTATTCTCTTCATATATCAGCTCCATCCCATATACTCAGCTTTTTAAACGGAAATTCTTAATGTTTGAAAGCACTTTCTTGGGAAATACATCATCTAAAGTAGCCAGAATGGTAAACATTATCTGTACTCTCGTCATTACACAGCATTCTATCTCTAATCTCCGTGATTGAAAATGAACATAAAGCTAGAACGGCTCTATGTACCAGCATTTCAAGTGTTTCTTACAATTTTCTAATAATTTATCGGGACTATCATGGTGTATATTAAGCGTTTAACCAAAAGTAGACAGTATTCCTAAAAGTATACTCAGGAATCTTCAAGGTTTCAATTGAGTCATTCAGAAAACGCCAGTCTAATCAGAATCACCTGTACATATAAACAGTATTCTCTTTATTTATCAGCTTCCGACATGTTCTGAGCTATATAAACAGCAATTCTTAATGTTTGAAAGCACATTCTTCCAAAATATGTCATCTAAAGTAGCCAGAATGGTAAACATTATCTGTACTCTCGTCATTACACAGCATTCTATCTCTAATCTCCGTGATTGAACAT
Source organism: Myotis yumanensis (assembly GCF_028538775.1). Lineage (NCBI taxonomy): Eukaryota > Metazoa > Chordata > Mammalia > Chiroptera > Vespertilionidae > Myotis > Myotis yumanensis. Next base: position 16,243 of record NW_027223815.1, read on the forward strand.
GAACATAAAGATAGGACGGCTCTATGTACTAGCATTTCAAGTGTTTCTTACAAGTTTCTAATCATTTCTCGGGACTATCATGGTGTATGTTAAGCGTTTAACCAAAAGTAGACAGTTTTCCGAGAAGTATACACAGGAATCTTCAAGGTTTCAAATGAGTCATTCAGAAAATGCCAGTCTAATCAGAATCACCTGTAAATATAAAAAGTATTCTCTTTATTTATCAGCTTCCTACATATTCTGAGTTTTATAAACAGCAATTCTTAATGTTTGAAAGCACATTATTTGGAAATATGTCATCTAAAGTAGCCAGAATGGTAAACATTATCTGTACTCTCGTCATTACACAGCATTCTCTCTCTAATCTCCGTGATTGAACATGAATATAAAGATAGATCGGCTCTATGTACCAGCATTTCAAGTGTTTCTTACAATTTTCTAATAATTTCTCGGGACTATCATGGTGTATATTAAGCGTTTAACCAAAAGTAGACAGTATTCCTAAAAGTATACTCAGGAATCTTCAAGGTTTCAATTGAGTCATTCAGAAAACGCCAGTCTAATCAGAATCACCTGTACATATAAACAGTATTCTCTTTATTTATCAGCTTCCTACATATTCTGAGCTATATAAACAGCAATTCTTAATGTTTGAAAGCACATTCTTCCAAAATATGTCATCTAAAGTAGCCAGAATGGTAAACATTATCTGTACTCTCGTCATTACGCAGCATTCTACCTCTAGTCTCCGTGATTGAACATGAACATAAAGATAGAACGGCTCTATGTACCAGCATTTCAAGTGTTTCTTACAAGTTTCTAATCATTTCTATGGACTATCAGGGTGTATGTTCAGCGTTTAACCAAAAGTAGACAGTTTTCCTAAGAGTATACACAGGAATCTTCAAGGTTTCAATTGAGTCATTCAGAAAACGACAGTCTAATCAGAATCACCTGTACATATAAACAGGATTCTCTTTATTTATCAGCTTCCTACATATTCTGAGCTTTATGAACAGCAATTCTTAATGTTTGAAGCACATTCTTCCAAAATATGTCATCTAAAGTAGCCAGAATTGTAAACATGATCTGTACTCTCCTCATTACTCAGCATTCTATCTCTAATCTCTGTGATTGAACATGAACATAAAGATAGAACGGCTCTATGTACCAGCATTTCAAGTGTTTCTTACAAGTTTCTAATCATTTCTCGGCACTATCATTGCGTATGTTAAGCGTTTTACCAAAAGTAGACAGTTTTCCTAGAAGTATACACAGGAAACTTCAAAGTTTCAATTGAGTCATTCAGAAAACGCCAGTCTAATCAGAATCACCTGTAAATAGAAACAGTATTCTATTCATTGATCAGCCTCATACACATATTCTGAGCTTTAAAAACAACAATTCCTCATGTTGGAAGCACTTTCCTTGGATAAACACCATCTAGAGTAGCCGGAATTGTAAATATTATCATTACTCTCTTCATTTGAGAGTTTTCTACCTCTAATCTCGGTGATTGAACTAGGCCATCAGGTTAGAACGGCTCTATTTACCCGTATTTAAACTGTTTCTTACATGTCTCTCATCATTTCTGGGACTATCATGTGTATTGTAAGAGTTTTACCAAAAGTAGACAGTTTTACCAGAAGAATACACATGAATCTTCAAGAGTTAAATTGTGCCATTCAGAAAACGCCATGCAATTAAGCCTAGTTGTAAATATGAAAAGTATTCTCTTCATATATCAGCTCCGTCCCATATTCTCAGCTTTTTAAACGGAAATTCTTAATGTTTGAAAGCACTTTCTTGGGAAATACATCATCTAAAGTAGCCAGAATGGTAAACATTATCTGTACTCTCCTCATTACGCAGCATTCTATCTCTAATCTCCGTGATTGAACATGAACATAAAGCTAGAACGGCTCTATGTACCAGCATTTCAAGTGTTTCTTACAATTTTCTAATAATTTCTCGGGACTATCATGGTGTATATTAAGCGTTTAACCAAAAGTAGACAGTATTCCTAAAAGTATACTCAGGAATCTTCAAGGTTTCAATTGAGTCATTCAGAAAACGCCAGTCTAATCAGAATCACCTGTACATATAAACAGTATTCTCTTTATTTATCAGCTTCCTACATATTCTGAGCTATATAAACAGCAATTCTTAATGTTTGAAAGCAAATTCTTCCAAATATGTCATCTAAAGTAGCCAGAATGGTAAACATTATCTGTACTCTCGTCATTACACAGCATTCTCTCTCTAGTCTCCGTGATTGAACATGAACATAAAGATAGAACGGCTCTATGTACCAGCATTTCAAGTGTTTCTTACAAGTTTCTAATCATTTCTCGGCACTATCATTGCGTATGTTAAGCGTTTTACCAAAAGTAGACAGTTTTCCTGGAAGTATACACAGGAATCTTCAAGGTTTCAATGGAGTCATTCAGAAAACGCCAGTCTAATCAGAATCACCTGTACATATAAACAGTATTCTCTTTATCAGCTTCCTACATATTCTCAGCTTTATAAACAGCAATTCTTAATGTTTGAAAGCACATTATTTGGAAATATGTCATCTAAAGTAGCCAGAATGGTAAACATTATCTGTACTCTCGTCATTACACAGCATTCTATCTCTAATCTCCGTGATTGAACATGAATATAAAGATAGAACGGCTCTATGTACCAGCATTTCAAGTGTTTCTTACAATTTTCTAATAATTTCTCAGGACTATCAGGGTGTATATTAAGCGTTTAACCAAAAGTAGACAGTATTCCTAAAAGTATACTCAGGAATCTTCAAGGTTTCAATTGAGTCATTCAGAAAACGCCAGTCTAATCAGAATCACCTGTACATATAAACAGGATTCTCTTTATTTTTCAGCATCCTACATATTCTGAGCTTTATAAACAGCAATTCTTAATGTTTGAAGCACATTCTTCCAAAATATGTCATCTAAAGTAGCCAGAATTGTAAACATGATCTGTACTCTCCTCATTACGCAGCATTCTATCTCTAATCTCTGTGATTGAACATGAACATAAAGATAGAACGGCTCTATGTACCAGCATTTCAAGTGTTTCTTACAAGTTTCTAATCATTTCTCGGCACTATCATTGCGTATGTTAAGCGTTTTACCAAAAGTAGACAGTTTTCCTAGAAGTATACACAGGAAACTTCAAAGTTTCAATTGAGTCATTCAGAAAACGCCAGTCTAATCAGAATCACCTGTAAATAGAAACAGTATTCTATTCATTGATCAGCCTCATACACATATTCTGAGCTTTAAAAACAACAATTCCTCATGTTGGAAGCACTTTCCTTGGATAAACACCATCTAGAGTAGCCGGAATTGTAAATATTATCATTACTCTCTTCATTTGAGAGTTTTCTACCTCTAATCTCTTTGATTGAACTAGGCCATCAGGTTAGAACGGCTCTATTTACCCGTATTTAAACTGTTTCTTACATGTCTCTCATCATTTCTGGGACTATCATGTGTATTGTAAGAGTTTTACCAAAAGTAGACAGTTTTCCCAGAAGAATACACATGAATCTTCAAGAGTTAAATTGTGCCATTCAGAAAACGCCATGCAATTAAGCCTAGTTGTAAATATGAAAAGTATTCTCTTCATATATCAGCTCCATCCCATATTCTCAGCTTTTTAAACGGAAATTCTTAATGTTTGAAAGCACTTTCTTGGGAAATACATCATCTAAAGTAGCCAGAATGGTAAACATTATCTGTACTCTCGTCATTACGCAGCATTCTATCTCTAGTCTCCGTGATTGAACATGAACATAAAGATAGAACGGCTCTATGTACCAGCATTTCAAGAGTTTCTTACAAGTTTCTAATCATTTCTCAGGACTATTATTGCGTATGTTAAGCGTTTATCCAAAAGTAGACAGTTTTCCGAGAAGTATACACATGAATCTTCAAAGTTTCAATTGAGTCATTCAGAAAACGACAGTCTAATCAGAATCACCTGTAAATATAAACAGTATTCTTTTTATTTATCAGCTTCCTACATATTCTCAGCTTTATAAACAGCAATTCTTAATGTTTGAAAGCACATTTTTCAAAAATATGTCATCTAAAGTAACCAGAATGGTAAACATTATCTGTACTCTCGTCATTACACAACATTCTATCTCTAGTCTCCGTGATTGAACATGAACATAAAGATAGAACGGCTCTATGTACCAGCATTTCAAGTGTTTCTTACAAGTTTCTAATCATTTCTATGGACTATCAGGGTGTATGTTCAGCGTTTAACCAAAAGTAGACAGTTTTCCTAAGAGTATACACAGGAATCTTCAAGGTTTCAATTGAGTCATTCAGAAAACGACAGTCTAATCAGAATCACCTGTACATATAAACAGGATTCTCTTTATTTATCAGCTTCCTACATATTCTGAGCTTTATAAACAGCAATTCTTAATGTTTGAAGCACATTCTTCCAAAATATGTCATCTAAAGTAGCCAGAATTGTAAACATGATCTGTACTCTCCTCATTACGCAGCATTCTATCTCTAATCTCTGTGATTGAACATGAACATAAAGATAGAACGGCTCTATGTACCAGCATTTCAAGTGTTTCTTACAAGTTTCTAATCATTTCTCGGCACTATCATTGCGTATGTTAAGCGTTTTACCAAAAGTAGACAGTTTTCCTAGAAGTATACACAGGAAACTTCAAAGTTTCAATTGAGTCATTCAGAAAACGCCAGTCTAATCAGAATCACCTGTAAATAGAAACAGTATTCTCTTCATTGATCAGCCTCATACACATATTCTGAGCTTTAAAAACAACAATTCCTCATGTTGGAAGCACTTTCCTTGGATAAACACCATCTAGAGTAGCCGCAATTGTAAATATTATCATTACTCTCTTCATTTGAGAGTTTTCTACCTCTAATCTCGGTGATTGAACTAGGCCATCAGGTTAGAACTGCTCTATTTACCCGTATTTAAACTGTTTCTTACATGTCTCTCATCATTTCTGGGACTATCATGTGTATTGTAAGAGTTTTACCAAAAGTAGACAGTTTTCCCAGAAGAATACACATGAATCTTCAAGAGTTAAATTGTGCCATTCAGAAAACGCCATGCAATTCAGCCTAGTTGTAAATATGAAAAGTATTCTCTTCATATATCAGCTCCATCCCATATACTCAGCTTTTTAAACGGAAAATCTTAATGTTTGAAAGCACTTTCTTGGGAAATACATCATCTAAAGTAGCCAGAATGGTAAACATTATCTGTACTCTCGTCATTACACAGCATTCTATCTCTAATCTCCGTGATTGAAAATGAACATAAAGCTAGAACGGCTCTATGTACCAGCATTTCAAGTGTTTCTTACAATTTTCTAATAATTTATCGGGACTATCATGGTGTATATTAAGCGTTTAACCAAAAGTAGACAGTATTCCTAAAAGTATACTCAGGAATCTTCAAGGTTTCAATTGAGTCATTCAGAAAACGCCAGTCAAATCAGAATCACCTGTACATATAAACAGTATTCTCTTTATTTATCAGCTTCCTACATATTCTGAGCTATATAAACAGCAATTCTTAATGTTTGAAAGCACATTCTTCCAAAATATGTCATCTAAAGTAGCCAGAATGGTAAACATTATCTGTACTCTCGTCATTACACAGCATTCTATCTCTAATCTCCGTGATTGAACATGAACATAAAGATAGGACGGCTCTATGTACTAGCATTTCAAGTGCTTCTTACAAGTTTCTAATCATTTCTCGGGACTATCATGGTGTATGTTAAGCGTTTAACCAAAAGTAGACAGTTTTCCGAGAAGTATACACAGGAATCTTCAAGGTTTCAAATGAGTCATTCAGAAAATGCCAGTCTAATCAGAATCACCTGTAAATATAAAAAGTATTCTCTTTATTTATCAGCTTCCTACATATTCTGAGTTTTATAAATAGCAATTCTTAATGTTTGAAAGCACAAAATTTGGAAATATGTCATCTAAAGTAGCCAGAATGGTAAACATTATCTGTACTCTCGTCATTACACAGCATTCTATCTCTAATCTCCGTGATTGAACATGAATATAAAGATAAAACGGCTCTATGTACCAGCATTTCAAGTGTTTCTTACAATTTTCTAATAATTTCTCCGGACTATCATGGTGTATATTAAGCGTTTAACCAAAAGTAGACAGTATTCCTAAAAGTATACTCAGGAATCTTCAAGGTTTCAATTGAGTCATTCAGAAAACGCCAGTCTAATCAGAATCACCTGTACATATAAACAGTATTCTCTTTATTTATCAGCTTCCTACATATTCTGAGCTATATAAACAGCAATTCTTAATGTTTGAAAGCACATTCTTCCAAAATATGTCATCTAAAGTAGCCAGAATGGTAAACATTATCTGTACTCTCGTGATTACGCAGCATTCTATCTCTAGTCTCCGTGATTGAACATGAACATAAAGATAGAACGGCTCTATGTACCAGCATTTCAAGTGTTTCTTACAGTTTTCTAATCATTTCTATGGACTATCAGGGTGTATGTTCAACGTTTAACCAAAAGTAGACAGTTTTCCTAAAAGTATACACAGGAATCTTCAAGGTTTCAATTGAGTCATTCAGAAAACGACAGTCTAATCAGAATCACCTGTACATATAAACAGGATTCTCTTTATTTATCAGCTTCCTACATATTCTGAGCTTTATGAACAGCAATTCTTAATGTTTGAAGCACATTCTTCCAAAATATGTCATCTAAAGTAGCCAGAATTGTAAACATGATCTGTACTCTCCTCATTATGCAGCATTCTATCTCTAATCTCTGTGATTGAACATGAACATAAAGATAGAACGGCTCTATGTACCAGCATTTCAAGTGTTTCTTACAAGTTTCCAATCATTTCTCGGCACTATCATTGCGTATGTTAAGCGTTTTACCAAAAGTAGACAGTTTTCCTAGAAGTATACACAGGAAACTTCAAAGTTTCAATTGAGTCATTCAGAAAACGCCAGTCTAATCAGAATCACCTGTAAATAGAAACAGTATTCTCTTCATTGATCAGCCTCATACACATATTCTGAGCTTTAAAAACAACAATTCCTCATGTTGGAAGCACTTTCCTTGGATAAACACCATCTAGAGTAGCCGGAATTGTAAATATTATCATTACTCTCTTCATTTGAGAGTTTTCTACCTCTCATCTCGGTGATTGAACTAGGCCATCAGGTTAGAACTGCTCTATTTACCCGTATTTAAACTGTTTCTTACATGTCTCTCATCATTTCTGGGACTATCATGTGTATTGTAAGAGTTTTACCAAAAGTAGACAGTTTTCCCAGAAGAATACACATGAATCTTCAAGAGTTAAATTGTGCCATTCAGAAAACGCCATGCAATTCAGCCTAGTTGTTAATATGAAAAGTATTCTCTTCATATATCAGCTCCATCCCATATTCTCAGCTTTTTAAAAAGAAATTCTTAATGTTTGAAAGCACTTTCTTGGGAAATACATCATCTAAAGTAGCCAGAATGGTAAACATTATCTGTACACTCGTCATTACACAGCATTCTATCTCTAATCTCCGTGATTGAAAATGAACATAAAGCTAGAACGGCTCTATGTACCAGCATTTCAAGTGTTTCTTACAATTTTCTAATAATTTCTCGGGACTATCATGGTGTATATTAAGCGTTTAACCAAAAGTAGACAGTATTCCTAAAAGTATACTCAGGAATCTTCAAGGTTTCAATTGAGTCATTCAGAAAACGCCAGTCTAATCAGAATCACCTGTACATATAAACAGTATTCTCTTTATTTATCAGCTTCCTACATATTCTGAGCTATATAAACAGCAATTCTTAATGTTTGAAAGCACATTCTTCCAAAATATGTCATCTAAAGTAGCCAGAATGGTAAACATTATCTGTACTCTCGTCATTACACAGCATTCTATCTCTAATCTCCGTGATTGAACATGAACATAAAGATAGGACGGCTCTATGTACTAGCATTTCAAGTGTTTCTTACAAGTTTCTAATCATTTCTCGGGACTATCATGGTGTATGTTAAGCGTTTAACCAAAAGTAGACAGTTTTCCGAGAAGTATACACAGGAATCTTCAAGGTTTCAAATGAGTCATTCAGAAAATGCCAGTCTAATCAGAATCACCTGTAAATATAAAAAGTATTCTCTTTATTTATCAGCTTCCTACATATTCTGAGTTTTATAAATAGCAATTCTTAATGTTTGAAAGCACAAAATTTGGAAATATGTCATCTAAAGTAGCCAGAATGGTAAACATTATCTGTACTCTCGTCATTACACAACATTCTATCTCTAGTCTCCGTGATTGAACATGAACATAAAGATAGAACGGCTCTATGTACCAGCATTTCAAGTGTTTCTTACAAGTTTCTAATCATTTCTATGGACTATCAGGGTGTATGTTCAGCGTTTAACCAAAAGTAGACAGTTTTCCTAAGAGTATACACAGGAATCTTCATGGTTTCAATTGAGTCATTCAGAAAACGACAGTCTAATCAGAATCACCTGTACATATAAACAGGATTGTCTTTATTTATCAGCTTCCTACATATTCTGAGCTTTATGAACAGCAATTCTTAATGTTTGAAGCACATTCTTCCAAAATATGTCATCTAAAGTAGCCAGAATTGTAAACATGATCTGTACTCTCCTCATTACGCAGCATTCTATCTCTAATCTCTGTGATTGAACATGAACATAAAGATAGAACGGCTCTATGTACCAGCATTTCAAGTGTTTCTTACAAGTTTCTAATCATTTCTCGGCACTATCATTGCGTATGTTAAGCGTTTTACCAAAAGTAGACAGTTTTCCTAGAAGTATACACAGGAAACTTCAAAGTTTCAATTGAGTCATTCAGAAAACGCCAGTCTAATCAGAATCACCTGTAAATAGAAACAGTATTCTATTCATTGATCAGCCTCATACACATATTCTGAGCTTTAAAAACAACAATTCCTCATGTTGGAAGCACTTTCCTTGGATAAACACCATCTAGAGTAGCCGGAATTGTAAATATTATCATTACTCTCTTCATTTGAGAGTTTTCTACCTCTAATCTCGGTGATTGAACTAGGCCATCAGGTTAGAACTGCTCTATTTACCCGTATTTAAACTGTTTCTTACATGTCTCTCATCATTTCTGGGACTATCATGTGTATTGTAAGAGTTTTACCAAAAGTAGATAGTTTTCCCAGAAGAATACACATGAATCTTCAAGAGTTAAATTGTGCCATTCAGAAAACGCCATGCAATTCAGCCTAGTTGTAAATATGAAAAGTATTCTCTTCATATATCAGCTCCATCCCATATACTCAGCTTTTTAAACGGAAATTCTTAATGTTTGAAAGCACTTTCTTGGGAAATACATCATCTAAAGTAGCCAGAATGGTAAACATTATCTGTACTCTCGTCATTACACAGCATTCTATCTCTAATCTCCGTGATTGAAAATGAACATAAAGCTAGAACGGCTCTATGTACCAGCATTTCAAGTGTTTCTTACAATTTTCTAATAATTTCTCGGGACTATCATGGTGTATATTAAGCGTTTAACCAAAAGTAGACAGTATTCCTAAAAGTATACTCAGGAATCTTCAAGGTTTCAATTGAGTCATTCAGAAAACGCCAGTCTAATCAGAATCACCTGTACATATAAACAGTATTCTCTTTATTTATCAGCTTCCTACATATTCTGAGCTATATAAACAGCAATTCTTAATGTTTGAAAGCACATTCTTCCAAAATATGTCATCTAAAGTAGCCAGAATGGTAAACATTATCTGTACTCTCGTCATTACACAGCATTCTATCTCTAATCTCCGTGATTGAACATGAACATAAAGATAGGACGGCTCTATGTACTAGCATTTCAAGTGTTTCTTACAAGTTTCTAATCATTTCTCGGCACTATCATTGCGTATGTTAAGCGTTTAACCAAAAGTAGACAGTTTTCCGAGAAGTATACACAGGAATCTTCAAGGTTTCAAATGAGTCATTCAGAAAATGCCAGTCTAATCAGAATCACCTGTAAATAGAAACAGTATTCTACTCATTGATCAGCCTCATACACATATTCTGAGCTTTAAAAACAACAATTCCTCATGTTGGAAGCACTTTCCTTGGATAAACACCATCTAGAGTAGCCGGAATTGTAAATATTATCATTACTCTCTTCATTTGAGAGTTTTCTACCTCTAATCTCGGTGATTGAACTAGGCCATCAGGTTAGAACTGCTCTATTTACCCGTATTTAAACTGTTTCTTACATGTCTCTCATCATTTCTGGGACTATCATGTGTATTGTAAGAGTTTTACCAAAAGTAGACAGTTTTCCCAGAAGAATACACATGAATCTTCAAGAGTTAAATTGTGCCATTCAGAAAACGCCATGCAATTCAGCCTAGTTGTAAATATGAAAAGTATTCTCTTCATATATCAGCTCCATCCCATATACTCAGCTTTTTAAACGGAAATTCTTAATGTTTGAAAGCACTTTCTTGGGAAATACATCATCTAAAGTAGCCAGAATGGTAAACATTATCTGTACTCTCGTCATTACACAGCATTCTATCTCTAATCTCCGTGATTGAACATGAATATAAAGATAGATCGGCTCCATGTACCAGCATTTCAAGTGTTTCTTACAATTTTCTAATAATTTCTCGGGACTATCATGGTGTATATTAAGCGTTTAACCAAAAGTAGACAGTATTCCTAAAAGTATACTCAGGAATCTTCAAGGTTTCAATTGAGTCATTCAGAAAACGCCAGTCTAATCAGAATCACCTGTACATATAAACAGTATTCTCTTTATTTATCAGCTTCCTACATATTCTGAGCTATATAAACCGCAATTCTTAATGTTTGAAAGCACATTCTTCCAAAATATGTCATCTAAAGTAGCCAGAATGGTAAACATTATCTGTACTCTCGTCATTACGCAGCATTCTACCTCTAGTCTCCGTTATTGAACATGAACATAAAGATAGAACGGCTCTATGTACCAGCATTTCAAGTGTTTCTTACAAGTTTCTAATCATTTCTATGGACTATCAGGGTGTATGTTCAGCGTTTAACCAAAAGTAGACAGTTTTCCTAAGAGTATACACAGGAATCTTCAAGGTTTCAATTGAGTCATTCAGAAAACGACAGTCTAATCAGAATCACCTGTACATATAAACAGGATTCTCTTTATTTATCAGCTTCCTACATATTCTGAGCTTTATGAACAGCAATTCTTAATGTTTGAAGCACATTCTTCCAAAATATGTCATCTAAAGTAGCCAGAATTGTAAACATGATCTGTACTCTCCTCATTACTCAGCATTCTATCTCTAATCTCTGTGATTGAACATGAACATAAAGATAGAACGGCTCTATGTACCAGCATTTCAAGTGTTTCTTACAAGTTTCTAATCATTTCTCGGCACTATCATTGCGTATGTTAAGCGTTTTACCAAAAGTAGACAGTTTTCCTAGAAGTATACACAGGAAACTTCAAAGTTTCAATTGAGTCATTCAGAAAACGCCAGTCTAATCAGAATCACCTGTAAATAGAAACAGTATTCTCTTCATTGATCAGCCTCATACACATATTCTGAGCTTTAAAAACAACAATTCCTCATGTTGGAAGCACTTTCCTTGGATAAACACCATCTAGAGTAGCCGGAATTGTAAATATTATCATTACTCTCTTCATTTGAGAGTTTTCTACCTCTCATCTCGGTGATTGAACTAGGCCATCAGGTTAGAACTGCTCTATTTACCCGTATTTAAACTGTTTCTTACATGTCTCTCATCATTTCTGGGACTATCATGTGTATTGTAAGAGTTTTACCAAAAGTAGACAGTTTTCCCAGAAGAATACACATGAATCTTCAAGAGTTAAATTGTGCCATTCAGAAAACGCCATGCAATTCAGCCTAGTTGTTAATATGAAAAGTATTCTCTTCATATATCAGCTCCATCCCATATTCTCAGCTTTTTAAAAAGAAATTCTTAATGTTTGAAAGCACTTTCTTGGGAAATACATCATCTAAAGTAGCCAGAATGGTAAACATTATCTGTACTCTCGTCATTACACAGCATTCTATCTCTAATCTCCGTGATTGAAAATGAACATAAAGCTAGAACGGCTCTATGTACCAGCATTTCAAGTGTTTCTTACAATTTTCTAATAATTTCTCGGGACTATCATGGTGTATATTAAGCGTTTAACCAAAAGTAGACAGTATTCCTAAAAGTATACTCAGGAATCTTCAAGGTTTCAATTGAGTCATTCAGAAAACGCCAGTCTAATCAGAATCACCTGTACATATAAACAGTATTCTCTTTATTTATCAGCTTCCTACATATTCTGAGCTATATAAACAGCAATTCTTAATGTTTGAAAGCACATTCTTCCAAAATATGTCATCTAAAGTAGCCAGAATGGTAAACATTATCTGTACTCTCGTCATTACACAGCATTCTATCTCTAATCTCCGTGATTGAACATGAACATAAAGATAGGACGGCTCTATGTACTAGCATTTCAAGTGTTTCTTACAAGTTTCTAATCATTTCTCGGGACTATCATGGTGTATGTTAAGCTTTTAACCAAAAGTAGACAGTTTTCCGAGAAGTATACACAGGAATCTTCAAGGTTTCAAATGAGTCATTCAGAAAATGCCAGTCTAATCAGAATCACCTGTAAATATAAAAAGTATTCTCTTTATTTATCAGCTTCCTACATATTCTGAGTTTTATAAATAGCAATTCTTAATGTTTGAAAGCACAAAATTTGGAAATATGTCATCTAAAGTAGCCAGAATGGTAAACATTATCTGTACTCTCGTCATTACACAACATTCTATCTCTAGTCTCCGTGATTGAACATGAACATAAAGATAGAACGGCTCTATGTACCAGCATTTCAAGTGTTTCTTACAAGTTTCTAATCATTTCTATGGACTATCAGGGTGTATGTTCAGCGTTTAACCAAAAGTAGACAGTTTTCCTAAGAGTATACACAGGAATCTTCATGGTTTCAATTGAGTCATTCAGAAAACGACAGTCTAATCAGAATCACCTGTACATATAAACAGGATTGTCTTTATTTATCAGCTTCCTACATATTCTGAGCTTTATGAACAGCAATTCTTAATGTTTGAAGCACATTCTTCCAAAATATGTCATCTAAAGTAGCCAGAATTGTAAACATGATCTGTACTCTCCTCATTACGCAGCATTCTATCTCTAATCTCTGTGATTGAACATGAACATAAAGATAGAACGGCTCTATGTACCAGCATTTCAAGTGTTTCTTACAAGTTTCTAATCATTTCTCGGCACTATCATTGCGTATGTTAAGCGTTTTACCAAAAGTAGACAGTTTTCCTAGAAGTATACACAGGAAACTTCAAAGTTTCAATTGAGTCATTCAGAAAACGCCAGTCTAATCAGAATCACCTGTAAATAGAAACAGTATTCTATTCATTGATCAGCCTCATACACATATTCTGAGCTTTAAAAACAACAATTCCTCATGTTGGAAGCACTTTCCTTGGATAAACACCATCTAGAGTAGCCGGAATTGTAAATAGTATCATTACTCTCTTCATTTGAGAGTTTTCTACCTCTAATCTCGGTGATTGAACTAGGCCATCAGGTTAGAACTGCTCTATTTACCCGTATTTAAACTGTTTCTTACATGTCTCTCATCATTTCTGGGACTATCATGTGTATTGTAAGAGTTTTACCAAAAGTAGACAGTTTTCCCAGAAGAATACACATGAATCTTCAAGAGTTAAATTGTGCCATTCAGAAAACGCCATGCAATTCAGCCTAGTTGTAAATATGAAAAGTATTCTCTTCATATATCAGCTCCATCCCATATACTCAGCTTTTTAAACGGAAAATCTTAATGTTTGAAAGCACTTTCTTGGGAAATACATCATCTAAAGTAGCCAGAATGGTAAACATTATCTGTACTCTCGTCATTACACAGCATTCTATCTCTAATCTCCGTGATTGAAAATGAACATAAAGCTAGAACGGCTCTATGTACCAGCATTTCAAGTGTTTCTTACAATTTTCTAATAATTTATCGGGACTATCATGGTGTATATTAAGCGTTTAACCAAAAGTAGACAGTATTCCTAAAAGTATACTCAGGAATCTTCAAGGTTTCAATTGAGTCATTCAGAAAACGCCAGTCTAATCAGAATCACCTGTACATATAAACAGTATTCTCTTTTTTATCAGCTTCCTACATATTCTGAGCTATATAAACAGCAATTCTTAATGTTTGAAAGCACATTCTTCCAAAATATGTCATCTAAAGTAGCCAGAATGGTAAACATTATCTGTACTCTCGTCATTACACAGCATTCTATCTCTAATCTCGGTGATTGAACATGAACATAAAGATAGGACGGCTCTATGTACTAGCATTTCAAGTGTTTCTTACAAGTTTCTAATCATTTCTCGGGACTATCATGGTGTATGTTAAGCGTTTAACCAAAAGTAGACAGTTTTCCGAGAAGTATACACAGGAATCTTCAAGGTTTCAAATGAGTCATTCAGAAAATGCCAGTCTAATCAGAATCACCTGTAAATATAAAAAGTATTCTCTTTATTTATCAGCTTCCTACATATTCTGAGTTTTATAAATAGCAATTCTTAATGTTTGAAAGCACAAAATTTGGAAATATGTCATCTAAAGTAGCCAGAATGGTAAACATTATCTGTACTCTCGTCATTACACAGCATTCTATCTCTAATCTCCGTGATTGAACATGAATATAAAGATAAAACGGCTCTATGTACCAGCATTTCAAGTGTTTCTTACAATTTTCTAATAATTTCTCGGGACTATCATGGTGTATATTAAGCGTTTAACCAAAAGTAGACAGTATTCCTAAAAGTATACTCAGGAATCTTCAAGGTTTCAATGGAGTCATTCAGAAAACGCCAGTCTAATCAGAATCACCTGTACATATAAAGAGTATTCTCTTTATTTATCAGCTTCCTACATATTCTGCGCTATATAAACAGCAATTCTTAATGTTTGAAAGCAAATTCTTCCAAATATGTCATCTAAAGTAGCCAGAATGGTAAACATTATCTGTACTCTCGTCATTACACAGCATTCTCTCTCTAGTCTCCGTGATTGAACATGAACATAAAGATAGAACGGCTCTATGTACCAGCATTTCAAGTGTTTCTTACAAGTTTCTAATCATTTCTCGGCACTATCATTGCGAATGTTAAGCGTTTTACCAAAAGTAGACAGTTTTCCTGGAAGTATACACAGGAATCTTCAAGGTTTCAATTGAGTCATTCAGAAAACGCCAGTCTAATCAGAATCACCTGTAAATAGAAACAGTATTCTATTCATTGATCAGCCTCATACACATATTCTGAGCTTTAAAAACAATTCCTCATGTTCGAAGCACTTTCCTTGGATAAACACCATCTAGAGTAGCCGGAATTGTAAATATTATCATTACTCTCTTCATTTGAGAGTTTTCTACCTCTAATCTCGGTGTTTGAACTAGGCCATCAGGTTAGAACGGCTCTATTTACCCGTATTTAAACTGTTTCTTACATGTCTCTCATCATTTCTGGGACTATCATATGTATTGTAAGAGTTTTACCAAAAGTAGACAGTTTTCCCAGAAGAATACACATGAATCGTCAAGAGTTAAATTGTGCCATTCAGAAAAGGCCATGCAATTCAGCCTAGTTGTAAATAGGAAAAGTATTCTCTTCATATATCAGCTTCATACCCATATTCTCAGCTTTTTAAACGGAAATTCTTAATGTTTGAAAGCACTTTCTTCGGAAATACATCATCTAAAGTAGCCAGAATGGTAAACATTATCTGTACTCTCGTCATTAAGCAGCAATCTATCTCTAATCTCCGTGATTTAACATGAACATAAAGCTAGAACGGCTCTATGTACCAGCATTTCAAGTGTTTCTTACAAGTTTCTAATCATTTCTCGGCACTATCATTGCGTATGTTAAGCGTTTAACCAAAAGTAGACAGTTTTCCGAGAAGTATACACATGAATCTTCAAAGTTTCAATTGAGTCATTCAGAAAATGCCAGTCTAATCAGAATCACCTGTACATATAAACAGTATTCTCTTTATTTATCAGCTTCCTACATATTCTGAGCTTTATAAACCGCAATTCTTAATGTTTGAAAGCACATTATTTGGAAATATGTCATCTAAGGTAGCCAGAATGGTAAACATTATCTGTACTCTCGTCATTACACAGCATTCTATCTCTAGTCTCCGTGATTGAACATGAACATAAAGATAGAACGGCTCTATGTACCAGCATTTCAAGTGTTTCTTACAAGTTTCTAATCATTTCTCGGCACTATCATTGCGTATGTTAAGCGTTTTACCAAAAGTAGACAATTTTCCTAGAAGTATACACAGAATCTTCAAGGTTTCAATTGAGTCATTCAGAAAACGCCAGTCTAATCAGAATCACCTGTACATATAAACAGTATTCTCTTTATCAGCTTCCTACATATTCTCAGCTTTATAAACAGCAATTCTTAATGTTTGAAAGCACATTTTTCAAAAATATGTCATCTAAAGTATCCAGAATGGTAAACATTATCTGCACTCTCGTCATTACACAGCGTTTTACCAAAAGTAGACAGTTTTCCGAGAAGTATACACAGGAATCTTCAAGGTTTCAAATGAGTCATTCAGAAAATGCCAGTCTAATCAGAATCACCTGTAAATATAAAAAGTATTCTCTTTATTTATCACCTTCCTACATATTCTGAGCTTTATAAACAGCAATTCTTAATGTTTGAAAGCACATTATTTGGAAATATGTCATCTAAAGTAGCCAGAATGGTAAACATTATCTGTACTCTCGTCATTACACAGCATTCTATCTCTAATCTCCGTGATTGAACATGAATATAAAGATAGAACGGCTCTATGTACCAGCATTTCAAGTGTTTCTTACAATTTTCTAATAATTTCTCGGGACTATCAGGGTGTATATTAAGCGTTTAACCAAAAGTAGACAGTATTCCTAAAAGTATACTCAGGAATCTTCAAGGTTTCAATTGAGTCATTCAGAAAACGCCAGTCTAATCAGAATCACCTGTACATATAAACAGGATTCTCTTTATTTTTCAGCATCCTACATATTCTGAGCTTTATAAACAGCAATTCTTAATGTTTGAAGCACATTCTTCCAAAATATGTCATCTAAAGTAGCCAGAATTGTAAACATGATCTGTACTCTCCTCATTACGCAGCATTCTATCTCTAATCTCTGTGATTGAACATGAACATAAAGATAGAACGGCTCTATGTACCAGCATTTCAAGTGTTTCTTACAAGTTTCTAATCATTTCTCGGCACTATCATTGCGTATGTTAAGCGTTTTACCAAAAGTAGACAGTTTTCCTAGAAGTATACACAGGAAACTTCAAAGTTTCAATTGAGTCATTCAGAAAACGCCAGTCTAATCAGAATCACCTGTAAATAGAAACAGTATTCTATTCATTGATCAGCCTCATACACATATTCTGAGCTTTAAAAACAATTCCTCATGTTGGAAGCACTTTCCTTGGATAAACACCATCTAGAGTAGCCGGAATTGTAAATATTATCATTACTCTCTTCATTTGAGAGTTTTCTACCTCTAATCTCGGTGTTTGAACTAGGCCATCAGGTTAGAACGGCTCTATTTACCCGTATTTAAACTGTTTCTTACATGTCTCTCATCATTTCTGGGACTATCATGTGTATTGTAAGAGTTTTACCAAAAGTAGACAGTTTTCCCAGAAGAATACACATGAATCGTCAAGAGTTAAATTGTGCCATTCAGAAAAGGCCATGCAATTCAGCCTAGTTGTAAATAGGAAAAGTATTCTCTTCATATATCAGCTTCATACCCATATTCTCAGCTTTTTAAACGGAAATTCTTAATGTTTGAAAGCACTTTCTTCGGAAATACATCATCTAAAGTAGCCAGAATGGTAAACATTATCTGTACTCTCGTCATTACGCAGCAATCTATCTCTAATCTCCGTGATTTAACATGAACATAAAGCTAGAACGGCTCTATGTACCAGCATTTCAAGTGTTTCTTACAAGTTTCTAATCATTTCTCGGCACTATCATTGCGTATGTTAAGCGTTTAACCAAAAGTAGACAGTTTTCCGAGAAGTATACACATGAATCTTCAAAGTTTCAATTGAGTCATTCAGAAAATGCCAGTCTAATCAGAATCACCTGTACATATAAACAGTATTCTCTTTATTTATCAGCTTCCTACATATTCTGAGCTTTATAAACCGCAATTCTTAATGTTTGAAAGCACATTATTTGGAAATATGTCATCTAAGGTAGCCAGAATGGTAAACATTATCTGTACTCTCGTCATTACACAGCATTCTATCTCTAGTCTCCGTGATTGAACATGAACATAAAGATAGAACGGCTCTATGTACCAGCATTTCAAGTGTTTCTTACAAGTTTCTAATCATTTCTCGGCACTATCATTGCGTATGTTAAGCGTTTTACCAAAAGTAGACAATTTTCCTAGAAGTATACACAGAATCTTCAAGGTTTCAATTGAGTCATTCAGAAAACGCCAGTCTAATCAGAATCACCTGTACATATAAACAGTATTCTCTTTATCAGCTTCCTACATATTCTCAGCTTTATAAACAGCAATTCTTAATGTTTGAAAGCACATTTTTCAAAAATATGTCATCTAAAGTAGCCAGAATGCTAAACATTATCTGCACTCTCTTCATTACACAGCAATCTCTCTCTAGTCTCCGTGATTGAACATGAACATAAAGATAGAACGGCTCTATGTACCAGCATTTCAAGTGTTTCTTACAAGTTTCTAATCATTTCTCGGCACTATCATTGCGTATGTTAAGCGTTTTACCAAAAGTAGACAGTTTTCCTGGAAGTATACACAGGAATCTTCAAGGTTTCAATTGAGTCATTCAGAAAACGACAGTCTAATCCGAATCACCTGTACATATAAACAGTATTCTCTTTATCAGCTTCCTACATATTCTCAGCTTTATAAACAGCAATTCTTAATGTTTGAAAGCACATTTTTCAAAAATATGTCATCTAAAGTATCCAGAATGGTAAACATTATCTGCACTCTCGTCATTACACAGCGTTTTACCAAAAGTAGACAGTTTTCCGAGAAGTATACACAGGAATCTTCAAGGTTTCAAATGAGTCATTCAGAAAATGCCAGTCTAATCAGAATCACCTGTAAATATAAAAAGTATTCTCTTTATTTATCACCTTCCTACATATTCTGAGCTTTATAAACAGCAATTCTTAATGTTTGAAAGCACATTATTTGGAAATATGTCATCTAAAGTAGCCAGAATGGTAAACATTATCTGTACTCTCGTCATTACACAGCATTCTATCTCTAATCTCCGTGATTGAACATGAATATAAAGATAGAACGGCTCTATGTACCAGCATTTCAAGTGTTTCTTACAATTTTCTAATAATTTCTCAGGACTATCAGGGTGTATATTAAGCGTTTAACCAAAAGTAGACAGTATTCCTAAAAGTATACTCAGGAATCTTCAAGGTTTCAATTGAGTCATTCAGAAAACGCCAGTCTAATCAGAATCACCTGTACATATAAACAGGATTCTCTTTATTTTTCAGCATCCTACATATTCTGAGCTTTATAAACAGCAATTCTTAATGTTTGAAGCACATTCTTCCAAAATATGTCATCTAAAGTAGCCAGAATTGTAAACATGATCTGTACTCTCCTCATTACGCAGCATTCTATCTCTAATCTCTGTGATTGAACATGAACATAAAGATAGAACGGCTCTATGTACCAGCATTTCAAGTGTTTCTTACAAGTTTCTAATCATTTCTCGGCACTATCATTGCGTATGTTAAGCGTTTTACCAAAAGTAGACAGTTTTCCTAGAAGTATACACAGGAAACTTCAAAGTTTCAATTGAGTCATTCAGAAAACGCCAGTCTAATCAGAATCACCTGTAAATAGAAACAGTATTCTATTCATTGATCAGCCTCATACACATATTCTGAGCTTTAAAAACAACAATTCCTCATGTTGGAAGCACTTTCCTTGGATAAACACCATCTAGAGTAGCCAGAATTGTAAATATTATCATTACTCTCTTCATTTGAGAGTTTTCTACCTCTAATCTCGGTGATTGAACTAGGCCATCAGGTTAGAACGGCTCTATTTACCCGTATTTAAACTGTTTCTTACATGTCTCTCATCATTTCTGGGACTATCATGTGTATTGTAAGAGTTTTACCAAAAGTAGACAGTTTTCCCAGAAGAATACACATGAATCTTCAAGAGTTAAATTGTGCCATTCAGAAAACGCCATGCAATTAAGCCTAGTTGTAAATATGAAAAGTATTCTCTTCATATATCAGCTCCATCCCATATTCTCAGCTTTTTAAACGGAAATTCTTAATGTTTGAAAGCACTTTCTTGGGAAATACATCATCTAAAGTAGCCAGAATGGTAAACATTATCTGTACTCTCGTCATTACGCAGCATTCTATCTCTAGTCTCCGTGATTGAACATGAACATAAAGATAGAACGGCTCTATGTACCAGCATTTCAAGAGTTTCTTACAAGTTTCTAATCATTTCTCAGGACTATTATTGCGTATGTTAAGCGTTTATCCAAAAGTAGACAGTTTTCCGAGAAGTATACACATGAATCTTCAAAGTTTCAATTGAGTCATTCAGAAAACGACAGTCTAATCAGAATCACCTGTAAATATAAACAGTATTCTTTTTATTTATCAGCTTCCTACATATTCTCAGCTTTATAAACAGCAATTCTTAATGTTTGAAAGCACATTTTTCAAAAATATGTCATCTAAAGTAACCAGAATGGTAAACATTATCTGTACTCTCGTCATTACACAACATTCTATCTCTAGTCTCCGTGATTGAACATGAACATAAAGATAGAACGGCTCTATGTACCAGCATTTCAAGTGTTTCTTACAAGTTTCTAATCATTTCTATGGACTATCAGGGTGTATGTTCAGCGTTTAACCAAAAGTAGACAGTTTTCCTAAGAGTATACACAGGAATCTTCAAGGTTTCAATTGAGTCATTCAGAAAACGACAGTCTAATCAGAATCACCTGTACATATAAACAGGATTCTCTTTATTTATCAGCTTCCTACATATTCTGAGCTTTATAAACAGCAATTCTTAATGTTTGAAGCACATTCTTCCAAAATATGTCATCTAAAGTAGCCAGAATTGTAAACATGATCTGTACTCTCCTCATTACGCAGCATTCTATCTCTAATCTCTGTGATTGAACATGAACATAAAGATAGAACGGCTCTATGTACCAGCATTTCAAGTGTTTCTTACAAGTTTCTAATCATTTCTCGGCACTATCATTGCGTATGTTAAGCGTTTTACCAAAAGTAGACAGTTTTCCTAGAAGTATACACAGGAAACTTCAAAGTTTCAATTGAGTCATTCAGAAAACGCCAGTCTAATCAGAATCACCTGTAAATAGAAACAGTATTCTCTTCATTGATCAGCCTCATACACATATTCTGAGCTTTAAAAACAATTCCTCATGTTGGAAGCACTTTCCTTGGATAAACACCATCTAGAGTAGCCGGAATTGTAAATATTATCATTACTCTCTTCATTTGAGAGTTTTCTACCTCTAATCTCGGTGTTTGAACTAGGCCACCAGGTTAGAACGGCTCTATTTACCCGTATTTAAACTGTTTCTTACATGTATCTCATCATTTCTGGGACTATCATGTGTATTGTAAGAGTTTTACCAAAAGTAGACAGTTTTCCCAGAAGAATACACATGAATCGTCAAGAGTTAAATTGTGCCATTCAGAAAAGGCCATGCAATTCAGCCTAGTTGTAAATAGGAAAAGTATTCTCTTCATATATCAGCTTCATACCCATATTCTCAGCTTTTTAAACGGAAATTCTTAATGTTTGAAAGCACTTTCTTCGGAAATACATCATCTAAAGTAGCCAGAATGGTAAACATTATCTGTACTCTCGTCATTACGCAGCAATCTATCTCTAATCTCCGTGATTTAACATGAACATAAAGCTAGAACGGCTCTATGTACCAGCATTTCAAGTGTTTCTTACAAGTTTCTAATCATTTCTCGGCACTATCATTGCGTATGTTAAGCGTTTAACCAAAACTAGACAGTTTTCCGAGAAGTATACACATGAATCTTCAAAGTTTCAATTGAGTCATTCAGAAAATGCCAGTCTAATCAGAATCACCTGTACATATAAACAGTATTCTCTTTATTTATCAGCTTCCTACATATTCTGAGCTTTATAAACAGCAATTCTTAATGTTTGAAAGCACATTATTTGGAAATATGTCATCTAAGGTAGCCAGAATGGTAAACATTATCTGTACTCTCGTCATTACACAGCATTCTATCTCTAGTCTCCGTGATTGAACATGAACATAAAGATAGAACGGCTCTATGTACCAGCATTTCAAGTGTTTCTTACAAGTTTCTAATCATTTCTCGGCACTATCATTGCGTATGTTAAGCGTTTTACCAAAAGTAGACAGTTTTCCTGGAAGTATACACAGGAATCTTCAAGGTTTCAATTGAGTCATTCAGAAAACGACAGTCTAATCCGAATCACCTGTACATATAAACAGTATTCTCTTTATCAGCTTCCTACATATTCTCAGCTTTATAAACAGCAATTCTTAATGTTTGAAAGCACATTTTTCAAAAATATGTCATCTAAAGTATCCAGAATGGTAAACATTATCTGCACTCTCGTCATTACACAGCGTTTTACCAAAAATAGACAGTTTTCCGAGAAGTATACACAGGAATCTTCAAGGTTTCAAATGAGTCATTCAGAAAATGCCAGTCTAATCAGAATCACCTGTAAATATAAAAAGTATTCTCTTTATTTATCACCTTCCTACATATTCTGAGCTTTATAAACAGCAATTCTTAATGTTTGAAAGCACATTATTTGGAAATATGTCATCTAAAGTAGCCAGAATGGTAAACATTATCTGTACTCTCGTCATTACACAGCATTCTATCTCTAATCTCCGTGATTGAACATGAATATAAAGATAGAACGGCTCTATGTACCAGCATTTCAAGTGTTTCTTACAATTTTCTAATAATTTCTCAGGACTATCAGGGTGTATATTAAGCGTTTAACCAAAAGTAGACAGTATTCCTAAAAGTATACTCAGGAATCTTCAAGGTTTCAATTGAGTCATTCAGAAAACGCCAGTCTAATCAGAATCACCTGTACATATAAACAGGATTCTCTTTATTTTTCAGCATCCTACATATTCTGAGCTTTATAAACAGCAATTCTTAATGTTTGAAGCACATTCTTCCAAAATATGTCATCTAAAGTAGCCAGAATTGTAAACATGATCTGTACTCTCCTCATTACGCAGCATTCTATCTCTAATCTCTGTGATTGAACATGAACATAAAGATAGAACGGCTCTATGTACCAGCATTTCAAGAGTTTCTTACAAGTTTCTAATCATTTCTCGGCACTATCATTGCGTATGTTAAGCGTTTTACCAAAAGTAGACAGTTTTCCTAGAAGTATACACAGGAAACTTCAAAGTTTCAATTGAGTCATTCAGAAAACGCCAGTCTAATCAGAATCACCTGTAAATAGAAACAGTATTCTATTCATTGATCAGCCTCATACACATATTCTGAGCTTTAAAAACAACAATTCCTCATGTTGGAAGCACTTTCCTTGGATAAACACCATCTAGAGTAGCCAGAATTGTAAATATTATCATTACTCTCTTCATTTGAGAGTTTTCTACCTCTAATCTCGGTGATTGAACTAGGCCATCAGGTTAGAACGGCTCTATTTACCCGTATTTAAACTGTTTCTTACATGTCTCTCATCATTTCTGGGACTATCATGTGTATTGTAAGAGTTTTACCAAAAGTAGACAGTTTTCCCAGAAGAATACACATGAATCTTCAAGAGTTAAATTGTGCCATTCAGAAAACGCCATGCAATTAAGCCTAGTTGTAAATATGAAAAGTATTCTCTTCATATATCAGCTCCATCCCATATTCTCAGCTTTTTAAACGGAAATTCTTAATGTTTGAAAGCACTTTCTTGGGAAATACATCATCTAAAGTAGCCAGAATGGTAAACATTATCTGTACTCTCGTCATTACGCAGCATTCTATCTCTAGTCTCCGTGATTGAACATGAACATAAAGATAGAACGGCTCTATGTACCAGCATTTCAAGAGTTTCTTACAAGTTTCTAATCATTTCTCAGGACTATTATTGCGTATGTTAAGCGTTTATCCAAAAGCAGACAGTTTTCCGAGAAGTATACACATGAATCTTCAAAGTTTCAATTGAGTCATTCAGAAAACGACAGTCTAATCAGAATCACCTGTAAATATAAACAGTATTCTTTTTATTTATCAGCTTCCTACATATTCTCAGCTTTATAAACAGCAATTCTTAATGTTTGAAAGCACATTTTTCAAAAATATGTCATCTAAAGTAACCAGAATGGTAAACATTATCTGTACTCTCGTCATTACACAACATTCTATCTCTAGTCTCCGTGATTGAACATGAACATAAAGATAGAACGGCTCTATGTACCAGCATTTCAAGTGTTTCTTACAAGTTTCTAATCATTTCTATGGACTATCAGGGTGTATGTTCAGCGTTTAACCAAAAGTAGACAGTTTTCCTAAGAGTATACACAGGAATCTTCAAGGTTTCAATTGAGTCATTCAGAAAACGACAGTCTAATCAGAATCACCTGTACATATAAACAGGATTCTCTTTATTTATCAGCTTCCTACATATTCTGAGCTTTATAAACAGCAATTCTTAATGTTTGAAGCACATTCTTCCAAAATATGTCATCTAAAGTAGCCAGAATTGTAAACATGATCTGTACTCTCCTCATTACGCAGCATTCTATCTCTAATCTCTGTGATTGAACATGAACATAAAGATAGAACGGCTCTATGTACCAGCATTTCAAGTGTTTCTTACAAGTTTCTAATCATTTCTCGGCACTATCATTGCGTATGTTAAGCGTTTTACCAAAAGTAGACAGTTTTCCTAGAAGTATACACAGGAAACTTCAAAGTTTCAATTGAGTCATTCAGAAAACGCCAGTCTAATCAGAATCACCTGTAAATAGAAACAGTATTCTCTTCATTGATCAGCCTCATACACATATTCTGAGCTTTAAAAACAATTCCTCATGTTGGAAGCACTTTCCTTGGATAAACACCATCTAGAGTAGCCGGAATTGTAAATATTATCATTACTCTCTTCATTTGAGAGTTTTCTACCTCTAATCTCGGTGTTTGAACTAGGCCACCAGGTTAGAACGGCTCTATTTACCCGAATTTAAACTGTTTCTTACATGTATCTCATCATTTCTGGGACTATCATGTGTATTGTAAGAGTTTTACCAAAAGTAGACAGTTTTCCCAGAAGAATACACATGAATCGTCAAGAGTTAAATTGTGCCATTCAGAAAAGGCCATGCAATTCAGCCTAGTTGTAAATAGGAAAAGTATTCTCTTCATATATCAGCTTCATACCCATATTCTCAGCTTTTTAAACGGAAATTCTTAATGTTTGAAAGCACTTTCTTCGGAAATACATCATCTAAAGTAGCCAGAATGGTAAACATTATCTGTACTCTCGTCATTACGCAGCAATCTATCTCTAATCTCCGTGATTTAACATGAACATAAAGCTAGAACGGCTCTATGTACCAGCATTTCAAGTGTTTCTTACAAGTTTCTAATCATTTCTCGGCACTATCATTGCGTATGTTAAGCGTTTAACCAAAACTAGACAGTTTTCCGAGAAGTATACACATGAATCTTCAAAGTTTCAATTGAGTCATTCAGAAAATGCCAGTCTAATCAGAATCACCTGTACATATAAACAGTATTCTCTTTATCAGCTTCCTACATATTCTGAGCTTTATAAACAGCAATTCTTAATGTTTGAAAGCACATTATTTGGAAATATGTCATCTAAGGTAGCCAGAATGGTAAACATTATCTGTACTCTCGTCATTACACAGCATTCTATCTCTAGTCTCCGTGATTGAACATGAACATAAAGATAGAACGGCTCTATGTACCAGCATTTCAAGTGTTTCTTACAAGTTTCTAATCATTTCTCGGCACTATCATTGCGTATGTTAAGCGTTTTACCAAAAGTAGACAATTTTCCTAGAAGTATACACAGAATCTTCAAGGTTTCAATTGAGTCATTCAGAATACGCCAGTCTAATCAGAATCACCTGTACATATAAACAGTATTCTCTTTATCAGCTTCCTACATATTCTCAGCTTTATAAACAGCAATTCTTAATGTTTGAAAGCACATTTTTCAAAAATATGTCATCTAAAGTAGCCAGAATGCTAAACATTATCTGCACTCTCGTCATTACACAGCATTCTATCTCTAATCTCCGTGATTGAACATGAACATAAAGATAGGACGGCTCTATGTACTAGCATTTCAAGTGTTTCTTACAAGTTTCTAATCATTTCTCGGGACTATCATGGTGTATGTTAAGCGTTTAACCAAAAGTAGGCAGTTTTCCGAGAAGTATACACAGGAATCTTCAAGGTTTCAAATGAGTCATTCAGAAAATGCCAGTCTAATCAGAATCACCTGTAAATATAAAAAGTATTCTCTTTATTTATCAGCTTCCTACATATTCTGAGCTTTATAAACAGCAATTCTTAATGTTTGAAAGCACAAAATTTGGAAATATGTCATCTAAAGTAGCCAGAATGGTAAACATTATCTGTACTCTCGTCATTACACAGCATTCTATCTCTAATCTCCGTGATTGAACATGAATATAAAGATAAAACGGCTCTATGTACCAGCATTTCAAGTGTTTCTTACAATTTTCTAATAATTTCTCGGGACTATCATGGTGTATATTAAGCGTTTAACCAAAAGTAGACAGTATTCCTAAAAGTATACTCAGGAATCTTCAAGGTTTCAATTGAGTCATTCAGAAAACGCCAGTCTAATCAGAATCACCTGTACATATAAACAGTATTCTCTTTATTTATCAGCTTCCTACATATTCTGAGCTATATAAACAGCAATTCTTAATGTTTGAAAGCACATTCTTCCAAAATATGTCATCTAAAGTAGCCAGAATGGTAAACATTATCTGTACTCTCGTGATTACGCAGCATTCTATCTCTAGTCTCCGTGATTGAACATGAACATAAAGATAGAACGGCTCTATGTACCAGCATTTCAAGTGTTTCTTACAGTTTTCTAATCATTTCTCGGGACTATCTGGGTGTATGTTCAACGTTTAACCAAAAGTAGACAGTTTTCCTAAAAGTATACACAGGAATCTTCAAGGTTTCAATTGAGTCATTCAGAAAATGACAGTCTAATCAGAATCACCTGTACATATAAACAGGATTCTCTTTATTTATCAGCTTCCTACATATTCTGAGCTTTATAAACAGCAATTCTTAATGTTTGAAGCACATTCTTCCAAAATATGTCATCTAAAGTAGCCAGAATTGTAAACATGATCTGTACTCTCCTCATTACGCAGCATTCTATCTCTAATCTCTGTGATTGAACATGAACATAAAGATAGAACGGCTCTATGTACCAGCATTTCAAGTGTTTCTTACAAGTTTCTAATCATTTCTCGGCACTATCATTGCGTATGTTAAGCGTTTTACCAAAAGTAGACAGTTTTCCTGGAAGTATACACAGGAATCTTCAAGGTTTCAATTGAGTCATTCAGAAAACGCCAGTCTAATCAGAATCACCTGTACATATAAACAGTATTCTCTTTATCAGCTTCCTACATATTCTCAGCTTTATAAACAGCAATTCTTAATGTTTGAAAGCACATTTTTCAAAAATATGTCATCTAAAGTATCCAGAATGGTAAACATTATCTGTACTCTCGTCATTACACAGCATTCTATCTCTAATCTCCGTGATTGAACATGAACATAAAGATAGGACGGCTCTATGTACTAGCATTTCAAGTGTTTCTTACAAGTTTCTAATCATTTCTCGGGACTATCATGGTGTATGTTAAGCGTTTAACCAAAAGTAGACAGTTTTCCGAGAAGTATACACAGGAATCTTCAAGGTTTCAAATGAGTCATTCAGAAAATGCCAGTCTAATCAGAATCACCTGTAAATATAAAAAGTATTCTCTTTATTTATCAGCTTCCTACATATTCTGAGCTTTATAAACAGCAATTCTTAATGTTTGAAAGCACATTATTTGGAAATATGTCATCTAAAGTAGCCAGAATGGTAAACATTATCTGTACTCTTGTCATTACACAGCATTCTATCTCTAATCTCCGTGATTGAACATGAATATAAAGATAGAACGGCTCTATGTACCAGCATTTCAAGTGTTTCTTACAAGTTTCTAATCATTTCTATGGACTATCAGGGTGTATGTTCAGCGTTTAACCAAAAGTAGACAGTTTTCCTAAGAGTATACACAGGAATCTTCAAGGTTTCAATTGAGTCATTCAGAAAACGACAGTCTAATCAGAATCACCTGTACATATAAACAGGATTCTCTTTATTTATCAGCTTCCTACATATTCTGAGCTTTATAAACAGCAATTCTTAATGTTTGAAGCACATTCTTCAAAAATATGTCATCTAAAGTAGCCAGAATTGTAAACATGATCTGTACTCTCCTCATTACGCAGCATTCTATCTCTAATCTCTGTGATTGAACATGAACATAAAGATAGAACGGCTCTATGTACCAGCATTTCAAGTGTTTCTTACAAGTTTCTAATCATTTCTCGGCACTATCATTGCGTATGTTAAGCGTTTTACCAAAAGTAGACAGTTTTCCTAGAAGTATACACAGGAAACTTCAAAGTTTCAATTGAGTCATTCAGAAAACGCCAGTCTAATCAGAATCACCTGTAAATAGAAACAGTATTCTCTTCATTGATCAGCCTCATACACATATTCTGAGCTTTAAAAACAATTCCTCATGTTGGAAGCACTTTCCTTGGATAAACACCATCTAGAGTAGCCGGAATTGTAAATATTATCATTACTCTCTTCATTTGAGAGTTTTCTACCTCTAATCTCGGTGTTTGAACTAGGCCACCAGGTTAGAACGGCTCTATTTACCCGTATTTAAACTGTTTCTTACATGTATCTCATCATTTCTGGGACTATCATGTGTATTGTAAGAGTTTTACCAAAAGTAGACAGTTTTCCCAGAAGAATACACATGAATCGTCAAGAGTTAAATTGTGCCATTCAGAAAAGGCCATGCAATTCAGCCTAGTTGTAAATAGGAAAAGTATTCTCTTCATATATCAGCTTCATACCCATATTCTCAGCTTTTTAAACGGAAATTCTTAATGTTTGAAAGCACTTTCTTCGGAAATACATCATCTAAAGTAGCCAGAATGGTAAACATTATCTGTACTCTCGTCATTACGCAGCAATCTATCTCTAATCTCCGTGATTTAACATGAACATAAAGCTAGAACGGCTCTATGTACCAGCATTTCAAGTGTTTCTTACAAGTTTCTAATCATTTCTCGGCACTATCATTGCGTATGTTAAGCGTTTAACCAAAACTAGACAGTTTTCCGAGAAGTATACACATGAATCTTCAAAGTTTCAATTGAGTCATTCAGAAAATGCCAGTCTAATCAGAATCACCTGTACATATAAACAGTATTCTCTTTATCAGCTTCCTACATATTCTGAGCTTTATAAACAGCAATTCTTAATGTTTGAAAGCACATTATTTGGAAATATGTCATCTAAGGTAGCCAGAATGGTAAACATTATCTGTACTCTCGTCATTACACAGCATTCTATCTCTAGTCTCCGTGATTGAACATGAACATAAAGATAGAACGGCTCTATGTACCAGCATTTCAAGTGTTTCTTACAAGTTTCTAATCATTTCTCGGCACTATCATTGCGTATGTTAAGCGTTTTACCAAAAGTAGACAATTTTCCTAGAAGTATACACAGAATCTTCAAGGTTTCAATTGAGTCATTCAGAATACGCCAGTCTAATCAGAATCACCTGTACATATAAACAGTATTCTCTTTATCAGCTTCCTACATATTCTCAGCTTTATAAACAGCAATTCTTAATGTTTGAAAGCACATTTTTCAAAAATATGTCATCTAAAGTAGCCAGAATGCTAAACATTATCTGCACTCTCGTCATTACACAGCATTCTATCTCTAATCTCCGTGATTGAACATGAACATAAAGATAGGACGGCTCTATGTACTAGCATTTCAAGTGTTTCTTACAAGTTTCTAATCATTTCTCGGGACTATCATGGTGTATGTTAAGCGTTTAACCAAAAGTAGACAGTTTTCCGAGAAGTATACACAGGAATCTTCAAGGTTTCAAATGAGTCATTCAGAAAACGCCAGTCTAATCAGAATCACCTGTAAATATAAAAGTATTCTCTCTATTTATCAGCTTCCTACATATTCTGAGTTTTATAAATAGCAATTCTTAATGTTTGAAAGCACAAAATTTGGAAATATGTCATCTAAAGTAGCCAGAATGGTAAACATTATCTGTACTCTCGTCATTACACAGCATTCTATCTCTAATCTCCGTGATTGAACATGAACATAAAGATAGAACGGCTCTATGTACCAGCATTTCAAGTGTTTCTTACAATTTTCTAATAATTTCTCGGGACTATCATGGTGTATATTAAGCGTTTAACCAAAAGTAGACAGTATTCCTAAAAGTATACTCAGGAATCTTCAAGGTTTCAATTGAGTCATTCAGAAAACGCCAGTCTAATCAGAATCACCTGTACATATAAACAGTTTTCTCTTTATTTATCAGCTTCCTACATATTCTGAGCTATATAAACAGCAATTCTTAATGTTTGAAAGCACATTCTTCCAAAATATGTCATCTAAAGTAGCCAGAATGGTAAACATTATCTGTACTCTCGTCATTACACAGCATTCTATATCTAATCTCCGTGATTGAACATGAACATAAAGATAGAACGGCTCTATGTACCAGCATTTCAAGTGTTTCTTACAAGTTTCTAATCATTTCTCGGCACTATCATTGCGTATGTTAAGCGTTTTACCAAAAGTAGACAGTTTTCCTGGAAGTATACACAGGAATCTTCAAGGTTTCAATTGAGTAATTCAGAAACGCCAGTCTAATCAGAATCACCTGTACATATAAACAGTATTCTCTTTATCAGCTTCCTACATATTCTCAGCTTTATAAACAGCAATTCTTAATGTTTGAAAGCACATTTTTCAAAAATATGTCATCTAAAGTATCCAGAATGGTAAACATTATCTGTACTCTCGTCATTACACAGCATTCTATCTCTAATCTCCGTGATTGAACATGAACATAAAGATAGGACGGCTCTATGTACTAGCATTTCAAGTGTTTCTTACAAGTTTCTAATCATTTCTCGGGACTATCATGGTGTATGTTAAGCGTTTAACCAAAAGTAGACAGTTTTCCGAGAAGTATACACAGGAATCTTCAAGGTTTCAAATGAGTCATTCAGAAAATGCCAGTCTAATCAGAATCACCTGTAAATATAAAAAGTATTCTCTTTATTTATCAGCTTCCTACATATTCTGAGCTTTATAAACAGCAATTCTTAATGTTTGAAAGCACATTATTTGGAAATATGTCATCTAAAGTAGCCAGAATGGTAAACATTATCTGTACTCTCGTCATTACACAGCATTCTATCTCTAATCTCCGTGATTGAACATGAATATAAAGATAAAACGGCTCTATGTACCAGCATTTCAAGTGTTTCTTACAATTTTCTAATAATTTCTCGGGACTATCATGGTGTATATTAAGCGTTTAACCAAAAGTAGACAGTATTCCTAAAAGTATACTCAGGAATCTTCAAGGTTTCAATTGAGTCATTCAGAAAACGCCAGTCTAATCAGAATCACCTGTACATATAAACAGTATTCTCTTTATTTATCAGCTTCCTACATATTCTGAGCTATATAAACAGCAATTCTTAATGTTTGAAAGCACATTCTTCCAAAATATGTCATCTAAAGTAGCCAGAATGGTAAACATTATCTGTACTCTCGTGATTACGCAGCATTCTATCTCTAGTCTCCGTGATTGAACATGAACATAAAGATAGAACGGCTCTATGTACCAGCATTTCAAGTGTTTCTTATAGTTTTCTAATCATTTCTCGGGACTATCTGGGTGTATGTTCAACGTTTAACCAAAAGTAGACAGTTTTCCTAAAAGTATACACAGGAATCTTCAAGGTTTCAATTGAGTCATTCAGAAAACGACAGTCTAATCAGAATCACCTGTACATATAAACAGGATTCTCTTTATTTATCAGCTTCCTACATATTCTGAGCTTTATAAACAGCAATTCTTAATGTTTGAAGCACATTCTTCCAAAATATGTCATCTAAAGTAGCCAGAATTGTAAACATGATCTGTACTCTCCTCATTACGCAGCATTCTATCTCTAATCTCTGTGATTGAACATGAACATAAAGATAGAACGGCTCTATGTACCAGCATTTCAAGTGTTTCTTACAAGTTTCTAATCATTTCTCGGCACTATCATTGCGTATGTTAAGCGTTTTACCAAAAGTAGACAGTTTTCCTAGAAGTATACACAGGAAACTTCAAAGTTTCAATTGAGTCATTCAGAAAACGCCAGTCTAATCAGAATCACCTGTAAATAGAAACAGTATTCTCTTCATTGATCAGCCTCATACACATATTCTGAGCTTTAAAAACAACAATTCCTCATGTTGGAAGCACTTTCCTTGGATAAACACCATCTAGAGTAGCCGGAATTGTAAATATTATCATTACTCTCTTCATTTGAGAGTTTTCTACCTCTAATCTCGGTGATTGAACTAGGCCATCAGGTTAGAACTGCTCTATTTACCCGTATTTAAACTGTTTCTTACATGTCTCTCATCATTTCTGGGACTATCATGTGTATTGTAAGAGTTTTACCAAAAGTAGACAGTTTTCCCAGAAGAATACACATGAATCTTCAAGAGTTAAATTGTGCCATTCAGAAAACGCCATGCAATTCAGCCTAGTTGTAAATATGAAAAGTATTCTCTTCATATATCAGCTCCATCCCATATACTCAGCTTTTTAAACGGAAAATCTTAATGTTTGAAAGCACTTTCTTGGGAAATACATCATCTAAAGTAGCCAGAATGGTAAACATTATCTGTACTCTCGTCATTACACAGCATTCTATCTCTAATCTCCGTGATTGAAAATGAACATAAAGCTAGAACGGCTCTATGTACCAGCATTTCAAGTGTTTCTTACAATTTTCTAATAATTTATCGGGACTATCATGGTGTATATTAAGCGTTTAACCAAAAGTAGACAGTATTCCTAAAAGTATACTCAGGAATCTTCAAGGTTTCAATTGAGTCATTCAGAAAACGCCAGTCTAATCAGAATCACCTGTACATATAAACAGTATTCTCTTTATTTATCAGCTTCCTACATATTCTGAGCTATATAAACAGCAATTCTTAATGTTTGAAAGCACATTATTTGGAAATATGTCATCTAAAGTAGCCAGAATGGTAAACATTATCTGTACTCTCGTCATTACACAGCATTCTATCTCTAATCTCCGTGATTGAACATGAACATAAAGATAGGACGGCTCTATGTACTAGCATTTCAAGTGTTTCTTACAAGTTTCTAATCATTTCTCGGGACTATCATGGTGTATGTTAAGCGTTTAACCAAAAGTAGACAGTTTTCCGAGAAGTATACACAGGAATCTTCAAGGTTTCAAATGAGTCATTCAGAAAATGCCAGTCTAATCAGAATCACCTGTAAATATAAAAAGTATTCTCTCTATTTATCAGCTTCCTACATATTCTGAGTTTTATAAATAGCAATTCTTAATGTTTGAAAGCACAAAATTTGGAAATATGTCATCTAAAGTAGCCAGAATGGTAAACATTATCTGTACTCTCGTCATTACACAGCATTCTATCTCTAGTCTCCGTGATTGAACATGAACATAAAGATAGAACGGCTCTATGTACCAGCATTTCAAGTGTTTCTTACAATTTTCTAATAATTTCTCGGGACTATCATGGTGTATATTAAGCGTTTAACCAAAAGTAGACAGTATTCCTAAAAGTATACTCAGGAATCTTCAAGGTTTCAATTGAGTCATTCAGAAAACGCCAGTCTAATCAGAATCACCTGTACATATAAACAGTTTTCTCTTTATTTATCAGCTTCCTACATATTCTGAGCTATATAAACAGCAATTCTTAATGTTTGAAAGCACATTCTTCCAAAATATGTCATCTAAAGTAGCCAGAATGGTAAACATTATCTGTACTCTCGTCATTACACAGCATTCTATATCTAATCTCCGTGATTGAACATGAACATAAAGATAGAACGGCTCTATGTACCAGCATTTCAAGTGTTTCTTACAAGTTTCTAATCATTTCTCGGCACTATCATTGCGTATGTTAAGCGTTTTACCAAAAGTAGACAGTATTCCTAAAAGTATACTCAGGAATCTTCAAGGTTTCAATGGAGTCATTCAGAAAACGCCAGTCTAATCAGAATCACCTGTACATATAAAGAGTATTCTCTTTATTTATCAGCTTCCTACATATTCTGCGCTATATAAACAGCAATTCTTAATGTTTGAAAGCAAATTCTTCCAAATATGTCATCTAAAGTAGCCAGAATGGTAAACATTATCTGTACTCTCGTCATTACACAGCATTCTCTCTCTAGTCTCCGTGATTGAACATGAACATAAAGATAGAACGGCTCTATGTACCAGCATTTCAAGTGTTTCTTACAAGTTTCTAATCATTTCTCGGCACTATCATTGCGAATGTTAAGCGTTTTACCAAAAGTAGACAGTTTTCCTGGAAGTATACACAGGAATCTTCAAGGTTTCAATTGATTCATTCAGAAAACGCCAGTCTAATCAGAATCACCTGTAAATAGAAACAGTATTCTATTCATTGATCAGCCTCATACACATATTCTGAGCTTTAAAAACAATTCCTCATGTTGGAAGCACTTTCCTTGGATAAACACCATCTAGAGTAGCCGGAATTGTAAATATTATCATTACTCTCTTCATTTGAGAGTT
This sequence comes from Myotis yumanensis, assembly GCF_028538775.1. Classification (NCBI taxonomy): domain Eukaryota; kingdom Metazoa; phylum Chordata; class Mammalia; order Chiroptera; family Vespertilionidae; genus Myotis; species Myotis yumanensis. Next base: position 51,556 of record NW_027223815.1, read on the forward strand.
TTCTACCTCTAATCTCGGTGTTTGAACTAGGCCATCAGGTTAGAACGGCTCTATTTACCCGTATTTAAACTGTTTCTTACATGTCTCTCATCATTTCTGGGACTATCATGTGTATTGTAAGAGTTTTACCAAAAGTAGACAGTTTTCCCAGAAGAATACACATGAATCTTCAAGAGTTAAATTGTGCCATTCAGAAAACGCCATGCAATTCAGCCTAGTTGTAAATATGAAAAGTATTCTCTTCATATATCAGCTCCATCCCATATTCTCAGCTTTTTAAACGGAAATTCTTAATGTTTGAAAGCACTTTCTTGGGAAATACATCATCTAAAGTAGCCAGAATGGTAAACATTATCTGTACTCTCGTCATTAAACAGCATTCTATCTCAAATCTCCGTGATTGAAAATGAACATAAAGCTAGAACGGCTCTATGTACCAGCATTTCAAGTGTTTCTTACAATTTTCTAATAATTTCTCGGGACTATCATGGTGTATATTAAGCGTTTAACCAAAAGTAGACAGTATTCCTAAAAGTATACTCAGGAATCTTCAAGGTTTCAATTGAGTCATTCAGAAAATGCCAGTCTAATCAGAATCACCTGTACATATAAACAGTTTTCTCTTTATTTATCAGCTTCCTACATATTCTGAGCTATATAAACAGCAATTCTTAATGTTTGAAAGCACATTCTTCCAAAATATGTCATCTAAAGTAGCCAGAATGGTAAACATTATCTGTACTCTCGTCATTACACAGCATTCTATCTCTAATCTCCGTGATTGAACATGAACATAAAGATAGAACGGCTCTATGTACCAGCATTTCAAGTGTTTCTTACAAGTTTCTAATCATTTCTCGGCACTATCATTGCGAATGTTAAGCGTTTTACCAAAAGTAGACAGTTTTCCTGGAAATATACACAGGAATCTTCAAGGTTTCAATTGAGTCATTCAGAAAACGCCAGTCTAATCAGAATCACCTGTAAATAGAAACAGTATTCTATTCATTGATCAGCCTCATACACATATTCTGAGCTTTAAAAACAATTCCTCATGTTGGAAGCACTTTCCTTGGATAAACACCATCTAGAGTAGCCGGAATTGTAAATATTATCATTACTCTCTTCATTTGAGAGTTTTCTACCTCTAATCTCGGTGTTTGAACTAGGCCATCAGGTTAGAACGGCTCTATTTACCCGTATTTAAACTGTTTCTTACATGTCTCTGATCATTTCTGGGACTATCATATGTATTGTAAGAGTTTTACCAAAAGTAGACAGTTTTCCCAGAAGAATACACATGAATCGTCAAGAGTTAAATTGTGCCATTCAGAAAAGGCCATGCAATTCAGCCTAGTTGTAAATAGGAAAAGTATTCTCTTCATATATCAGCTTCATACCCATATTCTCAGCTTTTTAAACGGAAATTCTTAATGTTTGAAAGCACTTTCTTCGGAAATACATCATCTAAAGTAGCCAGAATGGTAAACATTATCTGTACTCTCGTCATTACGCAGCAATCTATCTCTAATCTCCGTGATTTAACATGAACATAAAGCTAGAACGGCTCTATGTACCAGCATTTCAAGTGTTTCTTACAAGTTTCTAATCATTTCTCGGCACTATCATTGCGTATGTTAAGCGTTTAATCAAAAGTAGACAGTTTTCCGAGAAGTATACACATGAATCTTCAAAGTTTCAATTGAGTCATTCAGAAAATGCCAGTCTAATCAGAATCACCTGTACATATAAACAGTATTCTCTTTATTTATCAGCTTCCTACATATTCTGAGCTTTATAAACAGCAATTCTTAATGTTTGAAAGCACATTATTTGGAAATATGTCATCTAAGGTAGCCAGAATGGTAAACATTATCTGTACTCTCGTCATTACACAGCATTCTATCTCTAGTCTCCGTGATTGAACATGAACATAAAGATAGAACGGCTCTATGTACCAGCATTTCAAGTGTTTCTTACAAGTTTCTAATCATTTCTCGGCACTATCATTGCGTATGTTAAGCGTTTTACCAAAAGTAGACAGTTTTCCTGGAAGTATACACAGGAATCTTCAAGGTTTCAATTGAGTAATTCAGAAACGCCAGTCTAATCAGAATCACCTGTACATATAAACAGTATTCTCTTTATCAGCTTCCTACATATTCTCAGCTTTATAAACAGCAATTCTTAATGTTTGAAAGCACATTTTTCAAAAATATGTCATCTAAAGTATCCAGAATGGTAAACATTATCTGTACTCTCGTCATTACACAGCATTCTATCTCTAATCTCCGTGATTGAACATGAACATAAAGATAGGACGGCTCTATGTACTAGCATTTCAAGTGTTTCTTACAAGTTTCTAATCATTTCTCGGGACTATCATGGTGTATGTTAAGCGTTTAACCAAAAGTAGACAGTTTTCCGAGAAGTATACACAGGAATCTTCAAGGTTTCAAATGAGTCATTCAGAAAATGCCAGTCTAATCAGAATCACCTGTAAATATAAAAAGTATTCTCTTTATTTATCAGCTTCCTACATATTCTGAGCTTTATAAACAGCAATTCTTAATGTTTGAAAGCACAAAATTTGGAAATATGTCATCTAAAGTAGCCAGAATGGTAAACATTATCTGTACTCTCGTCATTACACAGCATTCTATCTCTAATCTCCGTGATTGAACATGAATATAAAGATAAAACGGCTCTATGTACCAGCATTTCAAGTGTTTCTTACAATTTTCTAATAATTTCTCGGGACTATCATGGTGTATATTAAGCGTTTAACCAAAAGTAGACAGTATTCCTAAAAGTATACTCAGGAATCTTCAAGGTTTCAATTGAGTCATTCAGAAAACGCCAGTCTAATCAGAATCACCTGTACATATAAACAGTATTCTCTTTATTTATCAGCTTCCTACATATTCTGAGCTATATAAACAGCAATTCTTAATGTTTGAAAGCACATTCTTCCAAAATATGTCATCTAAAGTAGCCAGAATGGTAAACATTATCTGTACTCTCGTGATTACGCAGCATTCTATCTCTAGTCTCCGTGATTGAACATGAACATAAAGATAGAACGGCTCTATGTACCAGCATTTCAAGTGTTTCTTACAGTTTTCTAATCATTTCTCGGGACTATCTGGGTGTATGTTCAACGTTTAACCAAAAGTAGACAGTTTTCCTAAAAGTATACACAGGAATCTTCAAGGTTTCAATTGAGTCATTCAGAAAACGACAGTCTAATCAGAATCACCTGTACATATAAACAGGATTCTCTTTATTTATCAGCTTCCTACATATTCTGAGCTTTATAAACAGCAATTCTTAATGTTTGAAGCACATTCTTCCAAAATATGTCATCTAAAGTAGCCAGAATTGTAAACATGATCTGTACTCTCCTCATTACGCAGCATTCTATCTCTAATCTCTGTGATTGAACATGAACATAAAGATAGAACGGCTCTATGTACCAGCATTTCAAGTGTTTCTTACAAGTTTCTAATCATTTCTCGGCACTATCATTGCGTATGTTAAGCGTTTTACCAAAAGTAGACAGTTTTCCTAGAAGTATACACAGGAAACTTCAAAGTTTCAATTGAGTCATTCAGAAAACGCCAGTCTAATCAGAATCACCTGTAAATAGAAACAGTATTCTCTTCATTGATCAGCCTCATACACATATTCTGAGCTTTAAAAACAACAATTCCTCATGTTGGAAGCACTTTCCTTGGATAAACACCATCTAGAGTAGCCGGAATTGTAAATATTATCATTACTCTCTTCATTTGAGAGTTTTCTACCTCTAATCTCGGTGATTGAACTAGGCCATCAGGTTAGAACTGCTCTATTTACCCGTATTTAAACTGTTTCTTACATGTCTCTCATCATTTCTGGGACTATCATGTGTATTGTAAGAGTTTTACCAAAAGTAGACAGTTTTCCCAGAAGAATACACATGAATCTTCAAGAGTTAAATTGTGCCATTCAGAAAACGCCATGCAATTCAGCCTAGTTGTAAATATGAAAAGTATTCTCTTCATATATCAGCTCCATCCCATATACTCAGCTTTTTAAACGGAAAATCTTAATGTTTGAAAGCACTTTCTTGGGAAATACATCATCTAAAGTAGCCAGAATGGTAAACATTATCTGTACTCTCGTCATTACACAGCATTCTATCTCTAATCTCCGTGATTGAAAATGAACATAAAGCTAGAACGGCTCTATGTACCAGCATTTCAAGTGTTTCTTACAATTTTCTAATAATTTATCGGGACTATCATGGTGTATATTAAGCGTTTAACCAAAAGTAGACAGTATTCCTAAAAGTATACTCAGGAATCTTCAAGGTTTCAATTGAGTCATTCAGAAAACGCCAGTCTAATCAGAATCACCTGTACATATAAACAGTATTCTCTTTATTTATCAGCTTCCTACATATTCTGAGCTATATAAACAGCAATTCTTAATGTTTGAAAGCACATTCTTCCAAAATATGTCATCTAAAGTAGCCAGAATGGTAAACATTATCTGTACTCTCGTCATTACACAGCATTCTATCTCTAATCTCCGTGATTGAACATGAACATAAAGATAGGACGGCTCTATGTACTAGCATTTCAAGTGTTTCTTACAAGATCTAATCATTTCTCGGGACTATCATGGTGTATGTTAAGCGTTTAACCAAAAGTAGACAGTTTTCCGAGAAGTATACACAGGAATCTTCAAGGTTTCAAATGAGTCATTCAGAAAATGCCAGTCTAATCAGAATCACCTGTAAATATAAAAAGTATTCTCTCTATTTATCAGCTTCCTACATATTCTGAGTTTTATAAATAGCAATTCTTAATGTTTGAAAGCACAAAATTTGGAAATATGTCATCTAAAGTAGCCAGAATGGTAAACATTATCTGTACTCTCGTCATTACACAGCATTCTATCTCTAATCTCCGTGATTGAACATGAACATAAAGATAGAACGGCTCTATGTACCAGCATTTCAAGTGTTTCTTACAATTTTCTAATAATTTCTCGGGACTATCATGGTGTATATTAAGCGTTTAACCAAAAGTAGACAGTATTCCTAAAAGTATACTCAGGAATCTTCAAGGTTTCAATTGAGTCATTCAGAAAACGCCAGTCTAATCAGAATCACCTGTACATATAAAGAGTATTCTCTTTATTTATCAGCTTCCTACATATTCTGAGCTATATAAACAGCAATTCTTAATGTTTGAAAGCAAATTCTTCCAAATATGTCATCTAAAGTAGCCAGAATGGTAAACATTATCTGTACTCTCGTCATTACACAGCATTCTCTCTCTAGTCTCCGTGATTGAACATTAACATAAAGATAGAACGGTTCTATGTACCAGCATTTCAAGTGTTTCTTACAAGTTTCTAATCATTTCTCGGCACTATCATTGCGAATGTTAAGCATTTTACCAAAAGTAGACAGTTTTCCTGGAAGTATACACAGGAATCTTCAAGGTTTCAATTGAGTCATTCAGAAAACGCCAGTCTAATCAGAATCACCTGTAAATAGAAACAGTATTCTATTCATTGATCAGCCTCATACACATATTCTGAGCTTTAAAAACAATTCCTCATGTTGGAAGCACTTTCCTTGGATAAACACCATCTAGAGTAGCCGGAATTGTAAATATTATCATTACTCTCTTCATTTGAGAGTTTTCTACCTCTAATCTCGGTGTTTGAACTAGGCCATCAGGTTAGAACGGCTCTATTTACCCGTATTTAAACTGTTTCTTACATGTCTCTCATCATTTCTGGGACTATCATGTGTATTGTAAGAGTTTTACCAAAAGTAGACAGTTTTCCCAGAAGAATACACATGAATCTTCAAGAGTTAAATTGTGCCATTCAGAAAACGCCATGCAATTCAGCCTAGTTGTAAATATGAAAAGTATTCTCTTCATATATCAGCTCCATCCCATATTCTCAGCTTTTTAAACGGAAATTCTTAATGTTTGAAAGCACTTTCTTGGGAAATACATCATCTAAAGTAGCCAGAATGGTAAACATTATCTGTACTCTCGTCATTAAACAGCATTCTATCTCAAATCTCCGTGATTGAAAATGAACATAAAGCTAGAACGGCTCTATGTACCAGCATTTCAAGTGTTTCTTACAATTTTCTAATAATTTCTCGGGACTATCATGGTGTATATTAAGCGTTTAACCAAAAGTAGACAGTATTCCTAAAAGTATACTCAGGAATCTTCAAGGTTTCAATTGAGTCATTCAGAAAACGCCAGTCTAATCAGAATCACCTGTACATATAAACAGTTTTCTCTTTATTTATCAGCTTCCTACATATTCTGAGCTATATAAACAGCAATTCTTAATGTTTGAAAGCACATTCTTCCAAAATATGTCATCTAAAGTAGCCAGAATGGTAAACATTATCTGTACTCTCGTCATTACACAGCATTCTATCTCTAATCTCCGTGATTGAACATGAACATAAAGATAGAACGGCTCTATGTACCAGCATTTCAAGTGTTTCTTACAAGTTTCTAATCATTTCTCGGCACTATCATTGCGAATGTTAAGCGTTTTACCAAAAGTAGACAGTTTTCCTGGAAGTATACACAGGAATCTTCAAGGTTTCAATTGAGTCATTCAGAAAACGCCAGTCTAATCAGAATCACCTGTAAATAGAAACAGTATTCTATTCATTGATCAGCCTCATACACATATTCTGAGCTTTAAAAACAATTCCTCATGTTCGAAGCACTTTCCTTGGATAAACACCATCTAGAGTAGCCGGAATTGTAAATATTATCATTACTCTCTTCATTTGAGAGTTTTCTACCTCTAATCTCGGTGTTTGAACTAGGCCATCAGGTTAGAACGGCTCTTATTACCCGTATTTAAACTGTTTCTTACATGTCTCTGATCATTTCTGTGACTATCATATGTATTGTAAGAGTTTTACCAAAAGTAGACAGTTTTCCCAGAAGAATACACATGAATCATCAAGAGTTAAATTGTGCCATTCAGAAAAGGCCATGCAATTCAGCCTAGTTGTAAATAGGAAAAGTATTCTCTTCATATATCAGCTTCATACCCATATTCTCAGCTTTTTAAACGGAAATTCTTAATGTTTGAAAGCACTTTCTTCGGAAATACATCATCTAAAGTAGCCAGAATGGTAAACATTATCTGTACTCTCGTCATTACGCAGCAATCTATCTCTAATCTCCGTGATTTAACATGAACATAAAGCTAGAACGGCTCTATGTACCAGCATTTCAAGTGTTTCTTACAAGTTTCTAATCATTTCTCGGCACTATCATTGCGTATGTTAAGCGTTTAACCAAAAGTAGACAGTTTTCCGAGAAGTATACACATGAGTCTTCAAAGTTTCAATTGAGTCATTCAGAAAATGCCAGTCTAATCAGAATCACCTGTACATATAAACAGTATTCTCTTTATTTATCAGCTTCCTACATATTCTGAGCTTTATAAACAGCAATTCTTAATGTTTGAAAGCACATTATTTGGAAATATGTCATCTAAGGTAGCCAGAATGGTAAACATTATCTGTACTCTCGTCATTACACAGCATTCTATCTCTAGTCTCCGTGATTGAACATGAACATAAAGATAGAACGGCTCTATGTACCAGCATTTCAAGTGTTTCTTACAAGTTTCTAATCATTTCTCGGCACTATCATTGCGTATGTTAAGCGTTTTACCAAAAGTAGACAATTTTCCTAGAAGTATACACAGAATCTTCAAGGTTTCAATTGAGTCATTCAGAAAACGCCAGTCTAATCAGAATCACCTGTACATATAAACAGTATTCTCTTTATCAGCTTCCTACATATTCTCAGCTTTATAAACAGCAATTCTTAATGTTTGAAAGCACATTTTTCAAAAATATGTCATCTAAAGTAGCCAGAATGCTAAACATTATCTGCACTCTCGTCATTCCACAGCATTCTCTCTCTAGTCTCCGTGATTGAACATGAACATAAAGATAGAACGGCTCTATGTACCAGCATTTCAAGTGTTTCTTACAAGTTTCTAATCATTTCTCGGCACTATCATTGCGTATGTTAAGCGTTTTACCAAAAGTAGACAGTTTTCCTGGAAGTATACACTGGAATCTTCAAGGTTTCAATTGAGTAATTCAGAAAACGCCAGTCTAATCAGAATCACCTGTACATATAAACAGTATTCTCTTTATCAGCTTCCTACATATTCTCAGCTTTATAAACAGCAATTCTTAATGTTTGAAAGCACATTTTTCAAAAATATGTCATCTAAAGTATCCAGAATGGTAAACATTATCTGTACTCTCGTCATTACACAGCATTCTATCTCTAATCTCCGTGATTGAACATGAACATAAAGATAGGACGGCTCTATGTACTAGCATTTCAAGTGTTTCTTACAAGTTTCTAATCATTTCTTGGGACTATCATGGTGTATGTTAAGCGTTTAACCAAAAGTAGACAGTTTTCCGAGAAGTATACACAGGAATCTTCAAGGTTTCAAATGAGTCATTCAGAAAATGCCAGTCTAATCAGAATCACCTGTAAATATAAAAAGTATTCTCTTTATTTATCAGCTTCCTACATATTCTGAGCTTTATAAACAGCAATTCTTAATGTTTGAAAGCACAAAATTTGGAAATATGTCATCTAAAGTAGCCAGAATGGTAAACATTATCTGTACTCTCGTCATTACACAGCATTCTATCTCTAATCTCCGTGATTGAACATGAATATAAAGATAAAACGGCTCTATGTACCAGCATTTCAAGTGTTTCTTACAATTTTCTAATAATTTCTCGGGACTATCATGGTGTATATTAAGCGTTTAACCAAAAGTAGACAGTATTCCTAAAAGTATACTCAGGAATCTTCAAGGTTTCAATTGAGTCATTCAGAAAACGCCAGTCTAATCAGAATCACCTGTACATATAAACAGTATTCTCTTTATTTATCAGCTTCCTACATATTCTGAGCTATATAAACAGCAATTCTTAATGTTTGAAAGCACATTCTTCCAAAATATGTCATCTAAAGTAGCCAGAATGGTAAACATTATCTGTACTCTCGTGATTACGCAGCATTCTATCTCTAGTCTCCGTGATTGAACATGAACATAAAGATAGAACGGCTCTATGTACCAGCATTTCAAGTGTTTCTTACAGTTTTCTAATCATTTCTCGGGACTATCTGGGTGTATGTTCAACGTTTAACCAAAAGTAGACAGTTTTCCTAAAAGTATACACAGGAATCTTCAAGGTTTCAATTGAGTCATTCAGAAAACGACAGTCTAATCAGAATCACCTGTACATATAAACAGGATTCTCTTTATTTATCAGCTTCCTACATATTCTGAGCTTTATAAACAGCAATTCTTAATGTTTGAAAGCACATTATTTGGAAATATGTCATCTAAGGTAGCCAGAATGGTAAACATTATCTGTACTCTCGTCATTACACAGCATTCTATCTCTAGTCTCCGTGATTGAACATGAACATAAAGATAGAACGGCTCTATGTACCAGCATTTCAAGTGTTTCTTACAAGTTTCTAATCATTTCTCGGCACTATCATTGCGTATGTTAAGCGTTTTACCAAAAGTAGACAGTTTTCCTGGAAGTATACACAGGAATCTTCAAGGTTTCAATTGAGTAATTCAGAAACGCCAGTCTAATCAGAATCACCTGTACATATAAACAGTATTCTCTTTATCAGCTTCCTACATATTCTCAGCTTTATAAACAGCAATTCTTAATGTTTGAAAGCACATTTTTCAAAAATATGTCATCTAAAGTATCCAGAATGGTAAACATTATCTGTACTCTCGTCATTACACAGCATTCTATCTCTAATCTCCGTGATTGAACATGAACATAAAGATAGGACGGCTCTATGTACTAGCATTTCAAGTGTTTCTTACAAGTTTCTAATCATTTCTCGGGACTATCATGGTGTATGTTAAGCGTTTAACCAAAAGTAGACAGTTTTCCGAGAAGTATACACAGGAATCTTCAAGGTTTCAAATGAGTCATTCAGAAAATGCCAGTCTAATCAGAATCACCTGTAAATATAAAAAGTATTCTCTTTATTTATCAGCTTCCTACATATTCTGAGCTTTATAAACAGCAATTCTTAATGTTTGAAAGCACAAAATTTGGAAATATGTCATCTAAAGTAGCCAGAATGGTAAACATTATCTGTACTCTCGTCATTACACAGCATTCTATCTCTAATCTCCGTGATTGAACATGAATATAAAGATAAAACGGCTCTATGTACCAGCATTTCAAGTGTTTCTTACAATTTTCTAATAATTTCTCGGGACTATCATGGTGTATATTAAGCGTTTAACCAAAAGTAGACAGTATTCCTAAAAGTATACTCAGGAATCTTCAAGGTTTCAATTGAGTCATTCAGAAAACGCCAGTCTAATCAGAATCACCTGTACATATAAACAGTATTCTCTTTATTTATCAGCTTCCTACATATTCTGAGCTATATAAACAGCAATTCTTAATGTTTGAAAGCACATTCTTCCAAAATATGTCATCTAAAGTAGCCAGAATGGTAAACATTATCTGTACTCTCGTGATTACGCAGCATTCTATCTCTAGTCTCCGTGATTGAACATGAACATAAAGATAGAACGGCTCTATGTACCAGCATTTCAAGTGTTTCTTACAGTTTTCTAATCATTTCTCGGGACTATCTGGGTGTATGTTCAACGTTTAACCAAAAGTAGACAGTTTTCCTAAAAGTATACACAGGAATCTTCAAGGTTTCAATTGAGTCATTCAGAAAACGACAGTCTAATCAGAATCACCTGTACATATAAACAGGATTCTCTTTATTTATCAGCTTCCTACATATTCTGAGCTTTATAAACAGCAATTCTTAATGTTTGAAGCACATTCTTCCAAAATATGTCATCTAAAGTAGCCAGAATTGTAAACATGATCTGTACTCTCCTCATTACGCAGCATTCTATCTCTAATCTCTGTGATTGAACATGAACATAAAGATAGAACGGCTCTATGTACCAGCATTTCAAGTGTTTCTTACAAGTTTCTAATCATTTCTCGGCACTATCATTGCGTATGTTAAGCGTTTTACCAAAAGTAGACAGTTTTCCTAGAAGTATACACAGGAAACTTCAAAGTTTCAATTGAGTCATTCAGAAAACGCCAGTCTAATCAGAATCACCTGTAAATAGAAACAGTATTCTCTTCATTGATCAGCCTCATACACATATTCTGAGCTTTAAAAACAACAATTCCTCATGTTGGAAGCACTTTCCTTGGATAAACACCATCTAGAGTAGCCGGAATTGTAAATATTATCATTACTCTCTTCATTTGAGAGTTTTCTACCTCTAATCTCGGTGATTGAACTAGGCCATCAGGTTAGAACTGCTCTATTTACCCGTATTTAAACTGTTTCTTACATGTCTCTCATCATTTCTGGGACTATCATGTGTATTGTAAGAGTTTTACCAAAAGTAGACAGTTTTCCCAGAAGAATACACATGAATCTTCAAGAGTTAAATTGTGCCATTCAGAAAACGCCATGCAATTCAGCCTAGTTGTAAATATGAAAAGTATTCTCTTCATATATCAGCTCCATCCCATATACTCAGCTTTTTAAACGGAAAATCTTAATGTTTGAAAGCACTTTCTTGGGAAATACATCATCTAAAGTAGCCAGAATGGTAAACATTATCTGTACTCTCGTCATTACACAGCATTCTATCTCTAATCTCCGTGATTGAAAATGAACATAAAGCTAGAACGGCTCTATGTACCAGCATTTCAAGTGTTTCTTACAATTTTCTAATAATTTATCGGGACTATCATGGTGTATATTAAGCGTTTAACCAAAAGTAGACAGTATTCCTAAAAGTATACTCAGGAATCTTCAAGGTTTCAATTGAGTCATTCAGAAAACGCCAGTCTAATCAGAATCACCTGTACATATAAACAGTATTCTCTTTATTTATCAGCTTCCTACATATTCTGAGCTATATAAACAGCAATTCTTAATGTTTGAAAGCACATTCTTCCAAAATATGTCATCTAAAGTAGCCAGAATGGTAAACATTATCTGTACTCTCGTCATTACACAGCATTCTATCTCTAATCTCCGTGATTGAACATGAACATAAAGATAGGACGGCTCTATGTACTAGCATTTCAAGTGTTTCTTACAAGATCTAATCATTTCTCGGGACTATCATGGTGTATGTTAAGCGTTTAACCAAAAGTAGACAGTTTTCCGAGAAGTATACACAGGAATCTTCAAGGTTTCAAATGAGTCATTCAGAAAATGCCAGTCTAATCAGAATCACCTGTAAATATAAAAAGTATTCTCTCTATTTATCAGCTTCCTACATATTCTGAGTTTTATAAATAGCAATTCTTAATGTTTGAAAGCACAAAATTTGGAAATATGTCATCTAAAGTAGCCAGAATGGTAAACATTATCTGTACTCTCGTCATTACACAGCATTCTATCTCTAATCTCCGTGATTGAACATGAACATAAAGATAGAACGGCTCTATGTACCAGCATTTCAAGTGTTTCTTACAATTTTCTAATAATTTCTCGGGACTATCATGGTGTATATTAAGCGTTTAACCAAAAGTAGACAGTATTCCTAAAAGTATACTCAGGAATCTTCAAGGTTTCAATTGAGTCATTCAGAAAACGCCAGTCTAATCAGAATCACCTGTACATATAAACAGTTTTCTCTTTATCAGCTTCCTACATATTCTGAGCTATATAAACAGCAATTCTTAATGTTTGAAAGCACATTCTTCCAAAATATGTCATCTAAAGTAGCCAGAATGGTAAACATTATCTGTACTCTCGTCATTACACAGCATTCTATCTCTAATCTCCGTGATTGAACATGAACATAAAGATAGAACGGCTCTATGTACCAGCATTTCAAGTGTTTCTTACAAGTTTCTAATCATTTCTCGGCACTATCATTGCGTATGTTAAGCGTTTTACCAAAAGTAGACAGTATTCCTAAAAGTATACTCAGGAATCTTCAAGGTTTCAATGGAGTCATTCAGAAAACGCCAGTCTAATCAGAATCACCTGTACATATAAAGAGTATTCTCTTAATTTATCAGCTTCCTACATATTCTGCGCTATATAAACAGCAATTCTTAATGTTTGAAAGCAAATTCTTCCAAATATGTCATCTAAAGTAGCCAGAATGGTAAACATTATCTGTACTCTCGTCATTACACAGCATTCTCTCTCTAGTCTCCGTGATTGAACATTAACATAAAGATAGAACGGTTCTATGTACCAGCATTTCAAGTGTTTCTTACAAGTTTCTAATCATTTCTCGGCACTATCATTGCGAATGTTAAGCGTTTTACCAAAAGTAGACAGTTTTCCTGGAAGTATACACAGGAATCTTCAAGGTTTCAATTGAGTCATTCAGAAAACGCCAGTCTAATCAGAATCACCTGTAAATAGAAACAGTATTCTATTCATTGATCAGCCTCATACACATATTCTGAGCTTTAAAAACAATTCCTCATGTTGGAAGCACTTTCCTTGGATAAACACCATCTAGAGTAGCCGGAATTGTAAATATTATCATTACTCTCTTCATTTGAGAGTTTTCTACCTCTAATCTCGGTGTTTGAACTAGGCCATCAGGTTAGAACGGCTCTATTTACCCGTATTTAAACTGTTTCTTACATGTCTCTCATCATTTCTGGGACTATCATGTGTATTGTAAGAGTTTTACCAAAAGTAGACAGTTTTCCCAGAAGAATACACATGAATCTTCAAGAGTTAAATTGTGCCATTCAGAAAACGCCATGCAATTCAGCCTAGTTGTAAATATGAAAAGTATTCTCTTCATATATCAGCTCCATCCCATATTCTCAGCTTTTTAAACGGAAATTCTTAATGTTTGAAAGCACTTTCTTGGGAAATACATCATCTAAAGTAGCCAGAATGGTAAACATTATCTGTACTCTCGTCATTAAACAGCATTCTATCTCAAATCTCCGTGATTGAAAATGAACATAAAGCTAGAACGGCTCTATGTACCAGCATTTCAAGTGTTTCTTACAATTTTCTAATAATTTCTCGGGACTATCATGGTGTATATTAAGCGTTTAACCAAAAGTAGACAGTATTCCTAAAAGTATACTCAGGAATCTTCAAGGTTTCAATTGAGTCATTCAGAAAACGCCAGTCTAATCAGAATCACCTGTACATATAAACAGTTTTCTCTTTATTTATCAGCTTCCTACATATTCTGAGCTATATAAACAGCAATTCTTAATGTTTGAAAGCACATTCTTCCAAAATATGTCATCTAAAGTAGCCAGAATGGTAAACATTATCTGTACTCTCGTCATTACACAGCATTCTATCTCTAATCTCCGTGATTGAACATGAACATAAAGATAGAACGGCTCTATGTACCAGCATTTCAAGTGTTTCTTACAAGTTTCTAATCATTTCTCGGCACTATCATTGCGAATGTTAAGCGTTTTACCAAAAGTAGACAGTTTTCCTGGAAGTATACACAGGAATCTTCAAGGTTTCAATTGAGTCATTCAGAAAACGCCAGTCTAATCAGAATCACCTGTAAATAGAAACAGTATTCTATTCATTGATCAGCCTCATACACATATTCTGAGCTTTAAAAACAATTCCTCATGTTCGAAGCACTTTCCTTGGATAAACACCATCTAGAGTAGCCGGAATTGTAAATATTATCATTACTCTCTTCATTTGAGAGTTTTCTACCTCTAATCTCGGTGTTTGAACTAGGCCATCAGGTTAGAACGGCTCTATTTACCCGTATTTAAACTGTTTCTTACATGTCTCTGATCATTTCTGTGACTATCATATGTATTGTAAGAGTTTTACCAAAAGTAGACAGTTTTCCCAGAAGAATACACATGAATCATCAAGAGTTAAATTGTGCCATTCAGAAAAGGCCATGCAATTCAGCCTAGTTGTAAATAGGAAAAGTATTCTCTTCATATATCAGCTTCATACCCATATTCTCAGCTTTTTAAACGGAAATTCTTAATGTTTGAAAGCACTTTCTTCGGAAATACATCATCTAAAGTAGCCAGAATGGTAAACATTATCTGTACTCTCGTCATTACGCAGCAATCTATCTCTAATCTCCGTGATTTAACATGAACATAAAGCTAGAACGGCTCTATGTACCAGCATTTCAAGTGTTTCTTACAAGTTTCTAATCATTTCTCGGCACTATCATTGCGTATGTTAAGCGTTTAACCAAAAGTAGACAGTTTTCCGAGAAGTATACACATGAGTCTTCAAAGTTTCAATTGAGTCATTCAGAAAATGCCAGTCTAATCAGAATCACCTGTACATATAAACAGTATTCTCTTTATTTATCAGCTTCCTACATATTCTGAGCTTTATAAACAGCAATTCTTAATGTTTGAAAGCACATTATTTGGAAATATGTCATCTAAGGTAGCCAGAATGGTAAACATTATCTGTACTCTCGTCATTACACAGCATTCTATCTCTAGTCTCCGTGATTGAACATGAACATAAAGATAGAACGGCTCTATGTACCAGCATTTCAAGTGTTTCTTACAAGTTTCTAATCATTTCTCGGCACTATCATTGCGTATGTTAAGCGTTTTACCAAAAGTAGACAATTTTCCTAGAAGTATACACAGAATCTTCAAGGTTTCAATTGAGTCATTCAGAAAACGCCAGTCTAATCAGAATCACCTGTACATATAAACAGTATTCTCTTTATCAGCTTCCTACATATTCTCAGCTTTATAAACAGCAATTCTTAATGTTTGAAAGCACATTTTTCAAAAATATGTCATCTAAAGTAGCCAGAATGCTAAACATTATCTGCACTCTCGTCATTCCACAGCATTCTCTCTCTAGTCTCCGTGATTGAACATGAACATAAAGATAGAACGGCTCTATGTACCAGCATTTCAAGTGTTTCTTACAAGTTTCTAATCATTTCTCGGCACTATCATTGCGTATGTTAAGCGTTTTACCAAAAGTAGACAGTTTTCCTGGAAGTATACACTGGAATCTTCAAGGTTTCAATTGAGTAATTCAGAAAACGCCAGTCTAATCAGAATCACCTGTACATATAAACAGTATTCTCTTTATCAGCTTCCTACATATTCTCAGCTTTATAAACAGCAATTCTTAATGTTTGAAAGCACATTTTTCAAAAATATGTCATCTAAAGTATCCAGAATGGTAAACATTATCTGTACTCTCGTCATTACACAGCATTCTATCTCTAATCTCCGTGATTGAACATGAACATAAAGATAGGACGGCTCTATGTACTAGCATTTCAAGTGTTTCTTACAAGTTTCTAATCATTTCTTGGGACTATCATGGTGTATGTTAAGCGTTTAACCAAAAGTAGACAGTTTTCCGAGAAGTATACACAGGAATCTTCAAGGTTTCAAATGAGTCATTCAGAAAATGCCAGTCTAATCAGAATCACCTGTAAATATAAAAAGTATTCTCTTTATTTATCAGCTTCCTACATATTCTGAGCTTTATAAACAGCAATTCTTAATGTTTGAAAGCACAAAATTTGGAAATATGTCATCTAAAGTAGCCAGAATGGTAAACATTATCTGTACTCTCGTCATTACACAGCATTCTATCTCTAATCTCCGTGATTGAACATGAATATAAAGATAAAACGGCTCTATGTACCAGCATTTCAAGTGTTTCTTACAATTTTCTAATAATTTCTCGGGACTATCATGGTGTATATTAAGCGTTTAACCAAAAGTAGACAGTATTCCTAAAAGTATACTCAGGAATCTTCAAGGTTTCAATTGAGTCATTCAGAAAACGCCAGTCTAATCAGAATCACCTGTACATATAAACAGTATTCTCTTTATTTATCAGCTTCCTACATATTCTGAGCTATATAAACAGCAATTCTTAATGTTTGAAAGCACATTCTTCCAAAATATGTCATCTAAAGTAGCCAGAATGGTAAACATTATCTGTACTCTCGTGATTACGCAGCATTCTATCTCTAGTCTCCGTGATTGAACATGAACATAAAGATAGAACGGCTCTATGTACCAGCATTTCAAGTGTTTCTTACAGTTTTCTAATCATTTCTCGGGACTATCTGGGTGTATGTTCAACGTTTAACCAAAAGTAGACAGTTTTCCTAAAAGTATACACAGGAATCTTCAAGGTTTCAATTGAGTCATTCAGAAAACGACAGTCTAATCAGAATCACCTGTACATATAAACAGGATTCTCTTTATTTATCAGCTTCCTACATATTCTGAGCTTTATAAACAGCAATTCTTAATGTTTGAAGCACATTCTTCCAAAATATGTCATCTAAAGTAGCCAGAATTGTAAACATGATCTGTACTCTCCTCATTACGCAGCATTCTATCTCTAATCTCTGTGATTGAACATGAACATAAAGATAGAACGGCTCTATGTACCAGCATTTCAAGTGTTTCTTACAAGTTTCTAATCATTTCTCGGCACTATCATTGCGTATGTTAAGCGTTTTACCAAAAGTAGACAGTTTTCCTAGAAGTATACACAGGAAACTTCAAAGTTTCAATTGAGTCATTCAGAAAACGCCAGTCTAATCAGAATCACCTGTAAATAGAAACAGTATTCTCTTCATTGATCAGCCTCATACACATATTCTGAGCTTTAAAAACAACAATTCCTCATGTTGGAAGCACTTTCCTTGGATAAACACCATCTAGAGTAGCCGGAATTGTAAATATTATCATTACTCTCTTCATTTGAGAGTTTTCTACCTCTAATCTCGGTGATTGAACTAGGCCATCAGGTTAGAACTGCTCTATTTACCCGTATTTAAACTGTTTCTTACATGTCTCTCATCATTTCTGGGACTATCATGTGTATTGTAAGAGTTTTACCAAAAGTAGACAGTTTTCCCAGAAGAATACACATGAATCTTCAAGAGTTAAATTGTGCCATTCAGAAAACGCCATGCAATTCAGCCTAGTTGTAAATATGAAAAGTATTCTCTTCATATATCAGCTCCATCCCATATACTCAGCTTTTTAAACGGAAAATCTTAATGTTTGAAAGCACTTTCTTGGGAAATACATCATCTAAAGTAGCCAGAATGGTAAACATTATCTGTACTCTCGTCATTACACAGCATTCTATCTCTAATCTCCGTGATTGAAAATGAACATAAAGCTAGAACGGCTCTATGTACCAGCATTTCAAGTGTTTCTTACAATTTTCTAATAATTTATCGGGACTATCATGGTGTATATTAAGCGTTTAACCAAAAGTAGACAGTATTCCTAAAAGTATACTCAGGAATCTTCAAGGTTTCAATTGAGTCATTCAGAAAACGCCAGTCTAATCAGAATCACCTGTACATATAAACAGTATTCTCTTTATTTATCAGCTTCCTACATATTCTGAGCTATATAAACAGCAATTCTTAATGTTTGAAAGCACATTCTTCCAAAATATGTCATCTAAAGTAGCCAGAATGGTAAACATTATCTGTACTCTCGTCATTACACAGCATTCTATCTCTAATCTCCGTGATTGAACATGAACATAAAGATAGGACGGCTCTCTGTACTAGCATTTCAAGTGTTTCTTACAAGTTTCTAATCATTTCTCGGGACTATCATGGTGTATGTTAAGCGTTTAACCAAAAGTAGACAGTTTTCCGAGAAGTATACACAGGAATCTTCAAGGTTTCAAATGAGTCATTCAGAAAATGCCAGTCTAATCAGAATCACCTGTAAATATAAAAAGTATTCTCTCTATTTATCAGCTTCCTACATATTCTGAGTTTTATAAATAGCAATTCTTAATGTTTGAAAGCACAAAATTTGGAAATATGTCATCTAAAGTAGCCAGAATGGTAAACATTATCTGTACTCTCGTCATTACACAGCATTCTATCTCTAATCTCCGTGATTGAACATGAACATAAAGATAGAACGGCTCTATGTACCAGCATTTCAAGTGTTTCTTACAATTTTCTAATAATTTCTCGGGACTATCATGGTGTATATTAAGCGTTTAACCAAAAGTAGACAGTATTCCTAAAAGTATACTCAGGAATCTTCAAGGTTTCAATTGAGTCATTCAGAAAACGCCAGTCTAATCAGAATCACCTGTACATATAAACAGTTTTCTCTTTATTTATCAGCTTCCTACATATTCTGAGCTATATAAACAGCAATTCTTAATGTTTGAAAGCACATTCTTCCAAAATATGTCATCTAAAGTAGCCAGAATGGTAAACATTATCTGTACTCTCGTCATTACACAGCATTCTATCTCTAATCTCTGTGATTGAACATGAACATAAAGATAGAACGGCTCTATGTACCAGCATTTCAAGTGTTTCTTACAAGTTTCTAATCATTTCTCGGCACTATCATTGCGAATGTAAAGCGTTTTACCAAAAGTAGACAGTTTTCCTGGAAGTATACACAGGAATCTTCAAGGTTTCAATTGAGTCATTCAGAAAACGCCAGTCTAATCAGAATCACCTGTAAATAGAAACAGTATTCTATTCATTGATCAGCCTCATACACATATTCTGAGCTTTAAAAACAATTCCTCATGTTGGAAGCACTTTCCTTGGATAAACACCATCTAGAGTAGCCGGAATTGTAAATATTATCATTACTCTCTTCATTTGAGAGTTTTCTACCTCTAATCTCGGTGTTTGAACTAGGCCATCAGGTTAGAACGGCTCTATTTACCCGTATTTAAACTGTTTCTTACATGTCTCTCATCATTTCTGGGACTATCATATGTATTGTAAGAGTTTTACCAATGGTAGACAGTTTTCCCAGAAGAATACACATGAATCGTCAAGAGTTAAATTGTGCCATTCAGAAAAGGCCATGCAATTCAGCCTAGTTGTAAATAGGAAAAGTATTCTCTTCATATATCAGCTTCATACCCATATTCTCAGCTTTTTAAACGGAAATTCTTAATGTTTGAAAGCACTTTCTTCGGAAATACATCATCTAAAGTAGCCAGAATGGTAAACATTATCTGTACTCTCGTCATTACGCAGCAATCTATCTCTAATCTCCGTGATTTAACATGAACATAAAGCTAGAACGGCTCTATGTACCAGCATTTCAAGTGTTTCTTACAAGTTTCTAATCATTTCTCGGCACTATCATTGCGTATGTTAAGCGTTTAACCAAAAGTAGACAGTTTTCCGAGAAGTATACACATGAATCTTCAAAGTTTCAATTGAGTCATTCAGAAAATGCCAGTCTAATCAGAATCACCTGTACATATAAACAGTATTCTCTTTATTTATCAGCTTCCTACATATTCTGAGCTTTATAAACAGCAATTCTTAATGTTTGAAAGCACATTATTTGGAAATATGTCATCTAAGGTAGCCAGAATGGTAAACATTATCTGTACTCTCGTCATTACACAGCATTCTATCTCTAGTCTCCGTGATTGAACATGAACATAAAGATAGAACGGCTCTATGTACCAGCATTTCAAGTGTTTCTTACAAGTTTCTAATCATTTCTCGGCACTATCATTGCGTATGTTAAGCGTTTTACCAAAAGTAGACAATTTTCCTAGAAGTATACACAGAATCTTCAAGGTTTCAATTGAGTCATTCAGAAAACGCCAGTCTAATCAGAATCACCTGTACATATAAACAGTATTCTCTTTATCAGCTTCCTACATATTCTCAGCTTTATAAACAGCAATTCTTAATGTTTGAAAGAACATTTTTCAAAAATATGTCATCTAAAGTAGCCAGAATGCTAAACATTATCTGCACTCTCGTCATTACACAGCATTCTCTCTCTAGTCTCCGTGATTGAACATGAACATAAAGATAGAACGGCTCTATGTACCAGCATTTCAAGTGTTTCTTACAAGTTTCTAATCATTTCTCGGCACTATCATTGCGTATGTTAAGCGTTTTACCAAAAGTAGACAGTTTTCCTGGAAGTATACACAGGAATCTTCAAGGTTTCAATTGAGTCATTCAGAAAACGACAGTCTAATCAGAATCACCTGTACATATAAACAGTATTCTCTTTATCAGCTTCCTACATATTCTCAGCTTTATAAACAGCAATTCTTAATGTTTGAAAGCACATTTTTCAAAAATATGTCATCTAAAGTATCCAGAATGGTAAACATTATCTGTACTCTCGTCATTACACAGCATTCTATCTCTAATCTCCGTGATTGAACATGAACATAAAGATAGGACGGCTCTATGTACTAGCATTTCAAGTGTTTCTTACAAGTTTCTAATCATTTCTCGGGACTATCATGGTGTATGTTAAGCGTTTAACCAAAAGTAGACAGTTTTCCGAGAAGTATACACAGGAATCTTCAAGGTTTCAAATGAGTCATTCAGAAAATGCCAGTCTAATCAGAATCACCTGTAAATATAAAAAGTATTCTCTTTATTTATCAGCTTCCTACATATTCTGAGCTTTATAAACAGCAATTCTTAATGTTTGAAAGCACAAAATTTGGAAATATGTCATCTAAAGTAGCCAGAATGGTAAACATTATCTGTACTCTCGTCATTACACAGCATTCTATCTCTAATCTCCGTGATTGAACATGAATATAAAGATAAAACGGCTCTATGTACCAGCATTTCAAGTGTTTCTTACAATTTTCTAATAATTTCTCGGGACTATCATGGTGTATATTAAGCGTTTAACCAAAAGTAGACAGTATTCCTAAAAGTATACTCAGGAATCTTCAAGGTTTCAATTGAGTCATTCAGAAAACGCCAGTCTAATCAGAATCACCTGTACATATAAACAGTATTCTCTTTATTTATCAGCTTCCTACATATTCTGAGCTATATAAACAGCAATTCTTAATGTTTGAAAGCACATTCTTCCAAAATATGTCATCTAAAGTAGCCAGAATGGTAAACATTATCTGTACTCTCGTGATTACGCAGCATTCTATCTCTAGTCTCCGTGATTGAACATGAACATAAAGATAGAACGGCTCTATGTACCAGCATTTCAAGTGTTTCTTACAGTTTTCTAATCATTTCTCGGGACTATCTGGGTGTATGTTCAACGTTTAACCAAAAGTAGACAGTTTTCCTAAAAGTATACACAGGAATCTTCAAGGTTTCAATTGAGTCATTCAGAAAACGACAGTCTAATCAGAATCACCTGTACATATAAACAGGATTCTCTTTATTTATCAGCTTCCTACATATTCTGAGCTTTATAAACAGCAATTCTTAATGTTTGAAGCACATTCTTCCAAAATATGTCATCTAAAGTAGCCAGAATTGTAAACATGATCTGTACTCTCCTCATTACGCAGCATTCTATCTCTAATCTCTGTGATTGAACATGAACATAAAGATAGAACGGCTCTATGTACCAGCATTTCAAGTGTTTCTTACAAGTTTCTAATCATTTCTCGGCACTATCATTGCGTATGTTAAGCGTTTTACCAAAAGTAGACAGTTTTCCTAGAAGTATACACAGGAAACTTCAAAGTTTCAATTGAGTCATTCAGAAAACGCCAGTCTAATCAGAATCACCTGTAAATAGAAACAGTATTCTCTTCATTGATCAGCCTCATACACATATTCTGAGCTTTAAAAACAACAATTCCTCATGTTGGAAGCACTTTCCTTGGATAAACACCATCTAGAGTAGCCGGAATTGTAAATATTATCATGACTCTCTTCATTTGAGAGTTTTCTACCTCTAATCTCGGTGATTGAACTAGGCCATCAGGTTAGAACTGCTCTATTTACCCGTATTTAAACTGTTTCTTACATGTCTCTCATCATTTCTGGGACTATCATGTGTATTGTAAGAGTTTTACCAAAAGTAGACAGTTTTCCCAGAAGAATACACATGAATCTTCAAGAGTTAAATTGTGCCATTCAGAAAACGCCATGCAATTCAGCCTAGTTGTAAATATGAAAAGTATTCTCTTCATATATCAGCTCCATCCCATATACTCAGCTTTTTAAACGGAAAATCTTAATGTTTGAAAGCACTTTCTTGGGAAATACATCATCTAAAGTAGCCAGAATGGTAAACATTATCTGTACTCTCGTCATTACACAGCATTCTATCTCTAATCTCCGTGATTGAAAATGAACATAAAGCTAGAACGGCTCTATGTACCAGCATTTCAAGTGTTTCTTACAATTTTCTAATAATTTATCGGGACTATCATGGTGTATATTAAGCGTTTAACCAAAAGTAGACAGTATTCCTAAAAGTATACTCAGGAATCTTCAAGGTTTCAATTGAGTCATTCAGAAAACGCCAGTCTAATCAGAATCACCTGTACATATAAACAGTATTCTCTTTATTTATCAGCTTCCTACATATTCTGAGCTATATAAACAGCAATTCTTAATGTTTGAAAGCACATTCTTCCAAAATATGTCATCTAAAGTAGCCAGAATGGTAAACATTATCTGTACTCTCGTCATTACACAGCATTCTATCTCTAATCTCCGTGATTGAACATGAACATAAAGATAGGACGGCTCTATGTACTAGCATTTCAAGTGTTTCTTACAAGTTTCTAATCATTTCTCGGGACTATCATGGTGTATGTTAAGCGTTTAACCAAAAGTAGACAGTTTTCCGAGAAGTATACACAGGAATCTTCAAGGTTTCAAATGAGTCATTCAGAAAATGCCAGTCTAATCAGAATCACCTGTAAATATAAAAAGTATTCTCTCTATTTATCAGCTTCCTACATATTCTGAGTTTTATAAATAGCAATTCTTAATGTTTGAAAGCACAAAATTTGGAAATATGTCATCTAAAGTAGCCAGAATGGTAAACATTATCTGTACTCTCGTCATTACACAGCATTCTATCTCTAATCTCCGTGATTGAACATGAACATAAAGATAGAACGGCTCTATGTACCAGCATTTCAAGTGTTTCTTACAATTTTCTAATAATTTCTCGGGACTATCATGGTGTATATTAAGCGTTTAACCAAAAGTAGACAGTATTCCTAAAAGTATACTCAGGAATCTTCAAGGTTTCAATTGAGTCATTCAGAAAACGCCAGTCTAATCAGAATCACCTGTACATATAAACAGTTTTCTCTTTATTTATCAGCTTCCTACATATTCTGAGCTATATAAACAGCAATTCTTAATGTTTGAAAGCACATTCTTCCAAAATATGTCATCTAAAGTAGCCAGAATGGTAAACATTATCTGTACTCTCGTCATTACACAGCATTCTATCTCTAATCTCCGTGATTGAACATGAACATAAAGATAGAACGGCTCTATGTACCAGCATTTCAAGTGTTTCTTACAAGTTTCTAATCATTTCTCGGCACTATCATTGCGAATGTAAAGCGTTTTACCAAAAGTAGACAGTTTTCCTGGAAGTATACACAGGAATCTTCAAGGTTTCAATTGAGTCATTCAGAAAACGCCAGTCTAATCAGAATCACCTGTAAATAGAAACAGTATTCTATTCATTGATCAGCCTCATACACATATTCTGAGCTTTAAAAACAATTCCTCATGTTGGAAGCACTTTCCTTGGATAAACACCATCTAGAGTAGCCGGAATTGTAAATATTATCATTACTCTCTTCATTTGAGAGTTTTCTACCTCTAATCTCGGTGTTTGAACTATGCCATCAGGTTAGAACGGCTCTATTTACCCGTATTTAAACTGTTTCTTACATGTCTCTCATCATTTCTGGGACTATCATATGTATTGTAAGAGTTTTACCAATGGTAGACAGTTTTCCCAGAAGAATACACATGAATCGTCAAGAGTTAAATTGTGCCATTCAGAAAAGGCCATGCAATTCAGCCTAGTTGTAAATAGGAAAAGTATTCTCTTCATATATCAGCTTCATACCCATATTCTCAGCTTTTTAAACGGAAATTCTTAATGTTTGAAAGCACTTTCTTGGGAAATACATCATCTAAAGTAGCCAGAATGGTAAACATTATCTGTACTCTCGTCATTACGCAGCAATCTATCTCTAATCTCCGTGATTTAACATGAACATAAAGCTAGAACGGCTCTATGTACCAGCATTTCAAGTGTTTCTTACAAGTTTCTAATCATTTCTCGGCACTATCATTGCGTATGTTAAGCGTTTAACCAAAAGTAGACAGTTTTCCGAGAAGTATACACATGAATCTTCAAAGTTTCAATTGAGTCATTCAGAAAATGCCAGTCTAATCAGAATCACCTGTACATATAAACAGTATTCTCTTTATTTATCAGCTTCCTACATATTCTGAGCTTTATAAACAGCAATTCTTAATGTTTGAAAGCACATTATTTGGAAATATGTCATCTAAGGTAGCCAGAATGGTAAACATTATCTGTACTCTCGTCATTACACAGCATTCTATCTCTAGTCTCCGTGATTGAACATGAACATAAAGATAGAACGGCTCTATGTACCAGCATTTCAAGTGTTTCTTACAAGTTTCTAATCATTTCTCGGCACTATCATTGCGTATGTTAAGCGTTTTACCAAAAGTAGACAATTTTCCTAGAAGTATACACAGAATCTTCAAGGTTTCAATTGAGTCATTCAGAAAACGCCAGTCTAATCAGAATCACCTGTACATATAAACAGTATTCTCTTTATCAGCTTCCTACATATTCTCAGCTTTATAAACAGCAATTCTTAATGTTTGAAAGCACATTTTTCAAAAATATGTCATCTAAAGTAGCCAGAATGCTAAACATTATCTGCACTCTCGTCATTCCACAGCATTCTCTCTCTAGTCTCCGTGATTGAACATGAACATAAAGATAGAACGGCTCTATGTACCAGCATTTCAAGTGTTTCTTACAAGTTTCTAATCATTTCTCGGCACTATCATTGCGTATGTTAAGCGTTTTACCAAAAGTAGACAGTTTTCCTGGAAGTATACACAGGAATCTTCAGGTTTCAATTGAGTCATTCAGAAAACGACAGTCTAATCAGAATCACCTGTACATATAAACAGTATTCTCTTTATCAGCTTCCTACATATTCTCAGCTTTATAAACAGCAATTCTTAATGTTTGAAAGCACATTTTTCAAAAATATGTCATCTAAAGTATCCAGAATGGTAAACATTATCTGTACTCTCGTCATTACACAGCATTCTATCTCTAATCTCCGTGATTGAACATGAACATAAAGATAGGACGGCTCTATGTACTAGCATTTCAAGTGTTTCTTACAAGTTTCTAATCATTTCTCGGGACTATCATGGTGTATGTTAAGCGTTTAACCAAAAGTAGACAGTTTTCCGAGAAGTATACACAGGAATCTTCAAGGTTTCAAATGAGTCATTCAGAAAATGCCAGTCTAATCAGAATCACCTGTAAATATAAAAAGTATTCTCTTTATTTATCACCTTCCTACATATTCTGAGCTTTATAAACAGCAATTCTTAATGTTTGAAAGCACATTATTTGGAAATATGTCATCTAAAGTAGCCAGAATGGTAAACATTATCTGTACTCTCGTCATTACACAGCATTCTATCTCTAATCTCCGTGATTGAACATGAATATAAAGATAGAACGGCTCTATGTACCAGCATTTCAAGTGTTTCTTACAATTTTCTAATAATTTCTCAGGACTATCAGGGTGTATATTAAGCGTTTAACCAAAAGTAGACAGTATTCCTAAAAGTATACTCAGGAATCTTCAAGGTTTCAATTGAGTCATTCAGAAAACGCCAGTCTAATCAGAATCACCTGTACATATAAACAGGATTCTCTTTATTTTTCAGCATCCTACATATTCTGAGCTTTATAAACAGCAATTCTTAATGTTTGAAGCACATTCTTCCAAAATATGTCATCTAAAGTAGCCAGAATTGTAAACATGATCTGTACTCTCCTCATTACGCAGCATTCTATCTCTAATCTCTGTGATTGAACATGAACATAAAGATAGAACGGCTCTATGTACCAGCATTTCAAGTGTTTCTTACAAGTTTCTAATCATTTCTCGGCACTATCATTGCGTATGTTAAGCGTTTTACCAAAAGTAGACAGTTTTCCTAGAAGTATACACAGGAAACTTCAAAGTTTCAATTGAGTCATTCAGAAAACGCCAGTCTAATCAGAATCACCTGTAAATAGAAACAGTATTCTATTCATTGATCAGCCTCATACACATATTCTGAGCTTTAAAAACAATTCCTCATGTTGGAAGCACTTTCCTTGGATAAACACCATCTAGAGTAGCCGGAATTGTAAATATTATCATTACTCTCTTCATTTGAGAGTTTTCTACCTCTAATCTCGGTGTTTGAACTATGCCATCAGGTTAGAACGGCTCTATTTACCCGTATTTAAACTGTTTCTTACATGTCTCTCATCATTTCTGGGACTATCATATGTATTGTAAGAGTTTTACCAATGGTAGACAGTTTTCCCAGAAGAATACACATGAATCGTCAAGAGTTAAATTGTGCCATTCAGAAAAGGCCATGCAATTCAGCCTAGTTGTAAATAGGAAAAGTATTCTCTTCATATATCAGCTTCATACCCATATTCTCAGCTTTTTAAACGGAAATTCTTAATGTTTGAAAGCACTTTCTTGGGAAATACATCATCTAAAGTAGCCAGAATGGTAAACATTATCTGTACTCTCGTCATTACGCAGCAATCTATCTCTAATCTCCGTGATTTAACATGAACATAAAGCTAGAACGGCTCTATGTACCAGCATTTCAAGTGTTTCTTACAAGTTTCTAATCATTTCTCGGCACTATCATTGCGTATGTTAAGCGTTTAACCAAAAGTAGACAGTTTTCCGAGAAGTATACACATGAATCTTCAAAGTTTCAATTGAGTCATTCAGAAAATGCCAGTCTAATCAGAATCACCTGTACATATAAACAGTATTCTCTTTATTTATCAGCTTCCTACATATTCTGAGCTTTATAAACAGCAATTCTTAATGTTTGAAAGCACATTATTTGGAAATATGTCATCTAAGGTAGCCAGAATGGTAAACATTATCTGTACTCTCGTCATTACACAGCATTCTATCTCTAGTCTCCGTGATTGAACATGAACATAAAGATAGAACGGCTCTATGTACCAGCATTTCAAGTGTTTCTTACAAGTTTCTAATCATTTCTCGGCACTATCATTGCGTATGTTAAGCGTTTTACCAAAAGTAGACAATTTTCCTAGAAGTATACACAGAATCTTCAAGGTTTCAATTGAGTCATTCAGAAAACGCCAGTCTAATCAGAATCACCTGTACATATAAACAGTATTCTCTTTATCAGCTTCCTACATATTCTCAGCTTTATAAACAGCAATTCTTAATGTTTGAAAGCACATTTTTCAAAAATATGTCATCTAAAGTAGCCAGAATGCTAAACATTATCTGCACTCTCGTCATTCCACAGCATTCTCTCTCTAGTCTCCGTGATTGAACATGAACATAAAGATAGAACGGCTCTATGTACCAGCATTTCAAGTGTTTCTTACAAGTTTCTAATCATTTCTCGGCACTATCATTGCGTATGTTAAGCGTTTTACCAAAAGTAGACAGTTTTCCTGGAAGTATACACAGGAATCTTCAGGTTTCAATTGAGTCATTCAGAAAACGACAGTCTAATCAGAATCACCTGTACATATAAACAGTATTCTCTTTATCAGCTTCCTACATATTCTCAGCTTTATAAACAGCAATTCTTAATGTTTGAAAGCACATTTTTCAAAAATATGTCATCTAAAGTATCCAGAATGGTAAACATTATCTGTACTCTCGTCATTACACAGCATTCTATCTCTAATCTCCGTGATTGAACATGAACATAAAGATAGGACGGCTCTATGTACTAGCATTTCAAGTGTTTCTTACAAGTTTCTAATCATTTCTCGGGACTATCATGGTGTATGTTAAGCGTTTAACCAAAAGTAGACAGTTTTCCGAGAAGTATACACAGGAATCTTCAAGGTTTCAAATGAGTCATTCAGAAAATGCCAGTCTAATCAGAATCACCTGTAAATATAAAAAGTATTCTCTTTATTTATCACCTTCCTACATATTCTGAGCTTTATAAACAGCAATTCTTAATGTTTGAAAGCACATTATTTGGAAATATGTCATCTAAAGTAGCCAGAATGGTAAACATTATCTGTACTCTCGTCATTACACAGCATTCTATCTCTAATCTCCGTGATTGAACATGAATATAAAGATAGAACGGCTCTATGTACCAGCATTTCAAGTGTTTCTTACAATTTTCTAATAATTTCTCAGGACTATCAGGGTGTATATTAAGCGTTTAACCAAAAGTAGACAGTATTCCTAAAAGTATACTCAGGAATCTTCAAGGTTTCAATTGAGTCATTCAGAAAACGCCAGTCTAATCAGAATCACCTGTACATATAAACAGGATTCTCTTTATTTTTCAGCATCCTACATATTCTGAGCTTTATAAACAGCAATTCTTAATGTTTGAAGCACATTCTTCCAAAATATGTCATCTAAAGTAGCCAGAATTGTAAACATGATCTGTACTCTCCTCATTACGCAGCATTCTATCTCTAATCTCTGTGATTGAACATGAACATAAAGATAGAACGGCTCTATGTACCAGCATTTCAAGTGTTTCTTACAAGTTTCTAATCATTTCTCGGCACTATCATTGCGTATGTTAAGCGTTTTACCAAAAGTAGACAGTTTTCCTAGAAGTATACACAGGAAACTTCAAAGTTTCAATTGAGTCATTCAGAAAACGCCAGTCTAATCAGAATCACCTGTAAATAGAAACAGTATTCTATTCATTGATCAGCCTCATACACATATTCTGAGCTTTAAAAACAACAATTCCTCATGTTGGAAGCACTTTCCTTGGATAAACACCATCTAGAGTAGCCGGAATTGTAAATATTATCATTACTCTCTTCATTTGAGAGTTTTCTACCTCTAATCTCGGTGATTGAACTAGGCCATCAGGTTAGAACGGCTCTATTTACCCGTATTTAAACTGTTTCTTACATGTCTCTCATCATTTCTGGGACTATCATGTGTATTGTAAGAGTTTTACCAAAAGTAGACAGTTTTCCCAGAAGAATACACATGAATCTTCAAGAGTTAAATTGTGCCATTCAGAAAACGCCATGCAATTAAGCCTAGTTGTAAATATGAAAAGTATTCTCTTCATATATCAGCTCCATCCCATATTCTCAGCTTTTTAAACGGAAATTCTTAATGTTTGAAAGCACTTTCTTGGGAAATACATCATCTAAAGTAGCCAGAATGGTAAACATTATCTGTACTCTCGTCATTACGCAGCATTCTATCTCTAGTCTCCGTGATTGAACATGAACATAAAGATAGAACGGCTCTATGTACCAGCATTTCAAGAGTTTCTTACAAGTTTCTAATCATTTCTCAGGACTATTATTGCGTATGTTAAGCGTTTATCCAAAAGTAGACAGTTTTCCGAGAAGTATACACATGAATCTTCAAAGTTTCAATTGAGTCATTCAGAAAACGCCAGTCTAATCAGAATCACCTGTAAATATAAACAGTATTCTTTTTATTTATCAGCTTCCTACATATTCTCAGCTTTATAAACAGCAATTCTTAATGTTTGAAAGCACATTTTTCAAAAATATGTCTTCTAAAGTAACCAGAATGGTAAACATTATCTGTACTGTCGTCATTACACAACATTCTATCTCTAGTCTCCGTGATTGAACATGAACATAAAGATAGAACGGCTCTATGTACCAGCATTTCAAGTGTTTCTTACAAGTTTCTAATCATTTCTATGGACTATCAGGGTGTATGTTCAGCGTTTAACCAAAAGTAGACAGTTTTCCTAAGAGTATACACAGGAATCTTCAAGGTTTCAATTGAGTCATTCAGAAAACGACAGTCTAATCAGAATCACCTGTACATATAAACAGGATTCTCTTTATTTATCAGCTTCCTACATATTCTGAGCTTTATAAACAGCAATTCTTAATGTTTGAAGCACATTCTTCCAAAATATGTCATCTAAAGTAGCCAGAATTGTAAACATGATCTGTACTCTCCTCATTACGCAGCATTCTATCTCTAATCTCTGTGATTGAACATGAACATAAAGATAGAACGGCTCTATGTACCAGCATTTCAAGTGTTTCTTACAAGTTTCTAATCATTTCTCGGCACTATCATTGCGTATGTTAAGCGTTTTACCAAAAGTAGACAGTTTTCCTAGAAGTATACACAGGAAACTTCAAAGTTTCAATTGAGTCATTCAGAAAACGCCAGTCTAATCAGAATCACCTGTAAATAGAAACAGTATTCTCTTCATTGATCAGCCTCATACACATATTCTGAGCTTTAAAAACAATTCCTCATGTTGGAAGCACTTTCCTTGGATAAACACCATCTAGAGTAGCCGGAATTGTAAATATTATCATTACTCTCTTCATTTGAGAGTTTTCTACCTCTAATCTCGGTGTTTGAACTAGGCCACCAGGTTAGAACGGCTCTATTTACCCGTATTTAAACTGTTTCTTACATGTATCTCATCATTTCTGGGACTATCATGTGTATTGTAAGAGTTTTACCAAAAGTAGACAGTTTTCCCAGAAGAATACACATGAATCGTCAAGAGTTAAATTGTGCCATTCAGAAAAGGCCATGCAATTCAGCCTAGTTGTAAATAGGAAAAGTATTCTCTTCATATATCAGCTTCATACCCATATTCTCAGCTTTTTAAACGGAAATTCTTAATGTTTGAAAGCACTTTCTTCGGAAATACATCATCTAAAGTAGCCAGAATGGTAAACATTATCTGTACTCTCGTCATTACGCAGCAATCTATCTCTAATCTCCGTGATTTAACATGAACATAAAGCTAGAACGGCTCTATGTACCAGCATTTCAAGTGTTTCTTACAAGTTTCTAATCATTTCTCGGCACTATCATTGCGTATGTTAAGCGTTTAACCAAAACTAGACAGTTTTCCGAGAAGTATACACATGAATCTTCAAAGTTTCAATTGAGTCATTCAGAAAATGCCAGTCTAATCAGAATCACCTGTACATATAAACAGTATTCTCTTTATCAGCTTCCTACATATTCTGAGCTTTATAAACAGCAATTCTTAATGTTTGAAAGCACAAAATTTGGAAATATGTCATCTAAAGTAGCCAGAATGGTAAACATTATCTGTACTCTCGTCATTACACAGCATTCTATCTCTAATCTCCGTGATTGAACATGAATATAAAGATAAAACGGCTCTATGTACCAGCATTTCAAGTGTTTCTTACAATTTTCTAATAATTTCTCGGGACTATCATGGTGTATATTAAGCGTTTAACCAAAAGTAGACAGTATTCCTAAAAGTATACTCAGGAATCTTCAAGGTTTCAATTGAGTCATTCAGAAAACGCCAGTCTAATCAGAATCACCTGTACATATAAACAGTATTCTCTTTATTTATCAGCTTCCTACATATTCTGAGCTATATAAACAGCAATTCTTAATGTTTGAAAGCACATTCTTCCAAAATATGTCATCTAAAGTAGCCAGAATGGTAAACATTATCTGTACTCTCGTGATTACGCAGCATTCTATCTCTAGTCTCCGTGATTGAACATGAACATAAAGATAGAACGGCTCTATGTACCAGCATTTCAAGTGTTTCTTACAAGTTTCTAATCATTTCTCGGCACTATCATTGCGTATGTTAAGCGTTTTACCAAAAGTAGACAGTTTTCCTGGAAGTATACACAGGAATCTTCAAGGTTTCAATTGAGTCATTCAGAAAACGACAGTCTAATCAGAATCACCTGTACATATAAACAGTATTCTCTTTATCAGCTTCCTACATATTCTCAGCTTTATAAACAGCAATTCTTAATGTTTGAAAGCACATTTTTCAAAAATATGTCATCTAAAGTATCCAGAATGGTAAACATTATCTGTACTCTCGTCATTACACAGCATTCTATCTCTAATCTCCGTGATTGAACATGAACATAAAGATAGGACGGCTCTATGTACTAGCATTTCAAGTGTTTCTTACAAGTTTCTAATCATTTCTCGGGACTATCATGGTGTATGTTAAGCGTTTAACCAAAAGTAGACAGTTTTCCGAGAAGTATACACAGGAATCTTCAAGGTTTCAAATGAGTCATTCAGAAAATGCCAGTCTAATCAGAATCACCTGTAAATATAAAAAGTATTCTCTTTATTTATCACCTTCCTACATATTCTGAGCTTTATAAACAGCAATTCTTAATGTTTGAAAGCACATTATTTGGAAATATGTCATCTAAAGTAGCCAGAATGGTAAACATTATCTGTACTCTCGTCATTACACAGCATTCTATCTCTAATCTCCGTGATTGAACATGAATATAAAGATAGAACGGCTCTATGTACCAGCATTTCAAGTGTTTCTTACAATTTTCTAATAATTTCTCAGGACTATCAGGGTGTATATTAAGCGTTTAACCAAAAGTAGACAGTATTCCTAAAAGTATACTCAGGAATCTTCAAGGTTTCAATTGAGTCATTCAGAAAACGCCAGTCTAATCAGAATCACCTGTACATATAAACAGGATTCTCTTTATTTTTCAGCATCCTACATATTCTGAGCTTTATAAACAGCAATTCTTAATGTTTGAAGCACATTCTTCCAAAATATGTCAT
Source organism: Myotis yumanensis (assembly GCF_028538775.1). Taxonomy (NCBI): domain Eukaryota; kingdom Metazoa; phylum Chordata; class Mammalia; order Chiroptera; family Vespertilionidae; genus Myotis; species Myotis yumanensis. Next base: position 85,296 of record NW_027223815.1, read on the forward strand.
CTAAAGTAGCCAGAATTGTAAACATGATCTGTACTCTCCTCATTACGCAGCATTCTATCTCTAATCTCTGTGATTGAACATGAACATAAAGATAGAACGGCTCTATGTACCAGCATTTCAAGTGTTTCTTACAAGTTTCTAATCATTTCTCGGCACTATCATTGCGTATGTTAAGCGTTTTACCAAAAGTAGACAGTTTTCCTAGAAGTATACACAGGAAACTTCAAAGTTTCAATTGAGTCATTCAGAAAACGCCAGTCTAATCAGAATCACCTGTAAATAGAAACAGTATTCTATTCATTGATCAGCCTCATACACATATTCTGAGCTTTAAAAACAACAATTCCTCATGTTGGAAGCACTTTCCTTGGATAAACACCATCTAGAGTAGCCGGAATTGTAAATATTATCATTACTCTCTTCATTTGAGAGTTTTCTACCTCTAATCTCGGTGATTGAACTAGGCCATCAGGTTAGAACGGCTCTATTTACCCGTATTTAAACTGTTTCTTACATGTCTCTCATCATTTCTGGGACTATCATGTGTATTGTAAGAGTTTTACCAAAAGAAGACAGTTTTCCCAGAAGAATACACATGAATCTTCAAGAGTTAAATTGTGCCATTCAGAAAACGCCATGCAATTAAGCCTAGTTGTAAATATGAAAAGTATTCTCTTCATATATCAGCTCCATCCCATATTCTCAGCTTTTTAAACGGAAATTCTTAATGTTTGAAAGCACTTTCTTGGGAAATACATCATCTAAAGTAGCCAGAATGGTAAACATTATCTGTACTCTCGTCATTACGCAGCATTCTATCTCTAGTCTCCGTGATTGAACATGAACATAAAGATAGAACGGCTCTATGTACCAGCATTTCAAGAGTTTCTTACAAGTTTCTAATCATTTCTCAGGACTATTATTGCGTATGTTAAGCGTTTATCCAAAAGTAGACAGTTTTCCGAGAAGTATACACATGAATCTTCAAAGTTTCAATTGAGTCATTCAGAAAACGCCAGTCTAATCAGAATCACCTGTAAATATAAACAGTATTCTTTTTATTTATCAGCTTCCTACATATTCTCAGCTTTATAAACAGCAATTCTTAATGTTTGAAAGCACATTTTTCAAAAATATGTCATCTAAAGTAACCAGAATGGTAAACATTATCTGTACTGTCGTCATTACACAACATTCTATCTCTAGTCTCCGTGATTGAACATGAACATAAAGATAGAACGGCTCTATGTACCAGCATTTCAAGTGTTTCTTACAAGTTTCTAATCATTTCTATGGACTATCAGGGTGTATGTTCAGCGTTTAACCAAAAGTAGACAGTTTTCCTAAGAGTATACACAGGAATCTTCAAGGTTTCAATTGAGTCATTCAGAAAACGACAGTCTAATCAGAATCACCTGTACATATAAACAGGATTCTCTTTATTTATCAGCTTCCTACATATTCTGAGCTTTATAAACAGCAATTCTTAATGTTTGAAGCACATTCTTCCAAAATATGTCATCTAAAGTAGCCAGAATTGTAAACATGATCTGTACTCTCCTCATTACGCAGCATTCTATCTCTAATCTCTGTGATTGAACATGAACATAAAGATAGAACGGCTCTATGTACCAGCATTTCAAGTGTTTCTTACAAGTTTCTAATCATTTCTCGGCACTATCATTGCGTATGTTAAGCGTTTTACCAAAAGTAGACAGTTTTCCTAGAAGTATACACAGGAAACTTCAAAGTTTCAATTGAGTCATTCAGAAAACGCCAGTCTAATCAGAATCACCTGTAAATAGAAACAGTATTCTCTTCATTGATCAGCCTCATACACATATTCTGAGCTTTAAAAACAATTCCTCATGTTGGAAGCACTTTCCTTGGATAAACACCATCTAGAGTAGCCGGAATTGTAAATATTATCATTACTCTCTTCATTTGAGAGTTTTCTACCTCTAATCTCGGTGTTTGAACTAGGCCACCAGGTTAGAACGGCTCTATTTACCCGTATTTAAACTGTTTCTTACATGTATCTCATCATTTCTGGGACTATCATGTGTATTGTAAGAGTTTTACCAAAAGTAGACAGTTTTCCCAGAAGAATACACATGAATCGTCAAGAGTTAAATTGTGCCATTCAGAAAAGGCCATGCAATTCAGCCTAGTTGTAAATAGGAAAAGTATTCTCTTCATATATCAGCTTCATACCCATATTCTCAGCTTTTTAAACGGAAATTCTTAATGTTTGAAAGCACTTTCTTCGGAAATACATCATCTAAAGTAGCCAGAATGGTAAACATTATCTGTACTCTCGTCATTACGCAGCAATCTATCTCTAATCTCCGTGATTTAACATGAACATAAAGCTAGAACGGCTCTATGTACCAGCATTTCAAGTGTTTCTTACAAGTTTCTAATCATTTCTCGGCACTATCATTGCGTATGTTAAGCGTTTAACCAAAACTAGACAGTTTTCCGAGAAGTATACACATGAATCTTCAAAGTTTCAATTGAGTCATTCAGAAAATGCCAGTCTAATCAGAATCACCTGTACATATAAACAGTATTCTCTTTATCAGCTTCCTACATATTCTGAGCTTTATAAACAGCAATTCTTAATGTTTGAAAGCACATTATTTGGAAATATGTCATCTAAGGTAGCCAGAATGGTAAACATTATCTGTACTCTCGTCATTACACAGCATTCTATCTCTAGTCTCCGTGATTGAACATGAACATAAAGATAGAACGGCTCTATGTACCAGCATTTCAAGTGTTTCTTACAAGTTTCTAATCATTTCTCGGCACTATCATTGCGTATGTTAAGCGTTTTACCAAAAGTAGACAATTTTCCTAGAAGTATACACAGAATCTTCAAGGTTTCAATTGAGTCATTCAGAATACGCCAGTCTAATCAGAATCACCTGTACATATAAACAGTATTCTCTTTATCAGCTTCCTACATATTCTCAGCTTTATAAACAGCAATTCTTAATGTTTGAAAGCACATTTTTCAAAAATATGTCATCTAAAGTAGCCAGAATGCTAAACATTATCTGCACTCTCGTCATTACACAGCATTCTATCTCTAATCTCCGTGATTGAACATGAACATAAAGCTAGAACGGCTCTATGTACCAGCATTTCAAGTGTTTCTTACAAGTTTCTAATCATTTCTCGGGACTATCATGGTGTATGTTAAGCGTTTAACCAAAAGTAGACAGTTTTCCGAGAAGTATACACAGGAATCTTCAAGGTTTCAAATGAGTCATTCAGAAAATGCCAGTCTAATCAGAATCACCTGTAAATATAAAAAGTATTCTCTTTATTTATCAGCTTCCTACATATTCTGAGCTTTATAAACAGCAATTCTTAATGTTTGAAAGCACAAAATTTGGAAATATGTCATCTAAAGTAGCCAGAATGGTAAACATTATCTGTACTCTCGTCATTACACAGCATTCTATCTCTAATCTCCGTGATTGAACATGAACATAAAGATAGAACGGCTCTATGTACCAGCATTTCAAGTGTACACAGGAAACTTCAAAGTTTCAATTGAGTCATTCAGAAAACGCCAGTCTAATCAGAATCACCTGTAAATAGAAACAGTATTCTCTTCATTGATCAGCCTCATACACATATTCTGAGCTTTAAAAACAACAATTCCTCATGTTGGAAGCACTTTCCTTGGATAAACACCATCTAGAGTAGCCGGAATTGTAAATATTATCATTACTCTCTTCATTTGAGAGTTTTCTACCTCTAATCTCGGTGATTGAACTAGGCCATCAGGTTAGAACGGCTCTATTTACCCGTATTTAAACTGTTTCTTACATGTCTCTCATCATTTCTGGGACTATCATGTGTATTGTAAGAGTTTTACCAAAAGTAGACAGTTTTCCCAGAAGAATACACATGAATCTTCAAGAGTTAAATTGTGCCATTCAGAAAACGCCATGCAATTCAGCCTAGTTGTAAATATGAAAAGTATTCTCTTCATATATCAGCTCCATCCCATATACTCAGCTTTTTAAACGGAAAATCTTAATGTTTGAAAGCACTTTCTTGGGAAATACATCATCTAAAGTAGCCAGAATGGTAAACATTATCTGTACTCTCGTCATTACACAGCATTCTATCTCTAATCTCCGTGATTGAAAATGAACATAAAGCTAGAACGGCTCTATGTACCAGCATTTCAAGTGTTTCTTACAATTTTCTAATAATTTATCGGGACTATCATGGTGTATATTAAGCGTTTAACCAAAAGTAGACAGTATTCCTAAAAGTATACTCAGGAATCTTCAAGGTTTCAATTGAGTCATTCAGAAAACGCCAGTCTAATCAGAATCACCTGTACATATAAACAGTATTCTCTTTATCAGCTTCCTACATATTCTCTGCTTTATAAACAGCAATTCTTAATGTTTGAAAGCACATTTTTCAAAAATATGTCATCTAAAGTATCCAGAATGGTAAACATTATCTGTACTCTCGTCATTACACAGCATTCTATCTCTAATCTCCGTGATTGAACATGAACATAAAGATAGGACGGCTCTATGTACTAGCATTTCAAGTGTTTCTTACAAGTTTCTAATCATTTCTCGGGACTATCATGGTGTATGTTAAGCGTTTAACCAAAAGTAGACAGTTTTCCGAGAAGTATACACAGGAATCTTCAAGGTTTCAAATGAGTCATTCAGAAAATGCCAGTCTAATCAGAATCACCTGTAAATATAAAAAGTATTCTCTTTATTTATCAGCTTCCTACATATTCTGAGCTTTATAAACAGCAATTCTTAATGTTTGAAAGCACATTATTTGGAAATATGTCATCTAAAGTAGCCAGAATGGTAAACATGATCTGTACTCTCCTCATTACGCAGCATTCTATCTCTAATCTCTGTGATTGAACATGAACATAAAGATAGAACGGCTCTATGTACCAGCATTTCAAGTGTTTCTTACAAGTTTCTAATCATTTCTCGGCACTATCATTGCGTATGTTAAGCGTTTTACCAAAAGTAGACAGTTTTCCTAGAAGTATACACAGGAAACTTCAAAGTTTCAATTGAGTCATTCAGAAAACGCCAGTCTAATCAGAATCACCTGTAAATAGAAACAGTATTCTCTTCATTGATCAGCCTCATACACATATTCTGAGCTTTAAAAACAATTCCTCATGTTGGAAGCACTTTCCTTGGATAAACACCATCTAGAGTAGCCGGAATTGTAAATATTATCATTACTCTCTTCATTTGAGAGTTTTCTACCTCTAATCTCGGTGATTGAACTAGGCCATCAGGTTAGAACTGCTCTATTTACCCGTATTTAAACTGTTTCTTACATGTCTCTCATCATTTCTGGGACTATCATGTGTATTGTAAGAGTTTTACCAAAAGTAGACAGTTTTCCCAGAAGAATACACATGAATCTTCAAGAGTTAAATTGTGCCATTCAGAAAACGCCATGCAATTCAGCCTAGTTGTAAATATGAAAAGTATTCTCTTCATATATCAGCTCCATCCCATATACTCAGCTTTTTAAACGGAAAATCTTAATGTTTGAAAGCACTTTCTTGGGAAATACATCATCTAAAGTAGCCAGAATGGTAAACATTATCTGTACTCTCGTCATTACACAGCATTCTATCTCTAATCTCCGTGATTGAAAATGAACATAAAGCTAGAACGGCTCTATGTACCAGCATTTCAAGTGTTTCTTACAATTTTCTAATAATTTATCGGGACTATCATGGTGTATATTAAGCGTTTAACCAAAAGTAGACAGTATTCCTAAAAGTATACTCAGGAATCTTCAAGGTTTCAATTGAGTCATTCAGAAAACGCCAGTCTAATCAGAATCACCTGTACATATAAACAGTATTCTCTTTATTTATCAGCTTCCTACATATTCTGAGCTATATAAACAGCAATTCTTAATGTTTGAAAGCACATTCTTCCAAAATATGTCATCTAAAGTAGCCAGAATGGTAAACATTATCTGTACTCTCGTCATTACACAGCATTCTATCTCTAATCTCCGTGATTGAACATGAACATAAAGATAGGACGGCTCTCTGTACTAGCATTTCAAGTGTTTCTTACAAGTTTCTAATCATTTCTCGGGACTATCATGGTGTATGTTAAGCGTTTAACCAAAAGTAGACAGTTTTCCGAGAAGTATACACAGGAATCTTCAAGGTTTCAAATGAGTCATTCAGAAAATGCCAGTCTAATCAGAATCACCTGTAAATATAAAAAGTATTCTCTCTATTTATCAGCTTCCTACATATTCTGAGTTTTATAAATAGCAATTCTTAATGTTTGAAAGCACAAAATTTGGAAATATGTCATCTAAAGTAGCCAGAATGGTAAACATTATCTGTACTCTCGTCATTACACAGCATTCTATCTCTAATCTCCGTGATTGAACATGAACATAAAGATAGAACGGCTCTATGTACCAGCATTTCAAGTGTTTCTTACAATTTTCTAATAATTTCTCGGGACTATCATGGTGTATATTAAGCGTTTAACCAAAAGTAGACAGTATTCCTAAAAGTATACTCAGGAATCTTCAAGGTTTCAATTGAGTCATTCAGAAAACGCCAGTCTAATCAGAATCACCTGTACATATAAACAGTTTTCTCTTTATTTATCAGCTTCCTACATATTCTGAGCTATATAAACAGCAATTCTTAATGTTTGAAAGCACATTCTTCCAAAATATGTCATCTAAAGTAGCCAGAATGGTAAACATTATCTGTACTCTCGTCATTACACAGCATTCTATCTCTAATCTCCGTGATTGAACATGAACATAAAGATAGAACGGCTCTATGTACCAGCATTTCAAGTGTTTCTTACAAGTTTCTAATCATTTCTCGGCACTATCATTGCGAATGTAAAGCGTTTTACCAAAAGTAGACAGTTTTCCTGGAAGTATACACAGGAATCTTCAAGGTTTCAATTGAGTCATTCAGAAAACGCCAGTCTAATCAGAATCACCTGTAAATAGAAACAGTATTCTATTCATTGATCAGCCTCATACACATATTCTGAGCTTTAAAAACAATTCCTCATGTTGGAAGCACTTTCCTTGGATAAACACCATCTAGAGTAGCCGGAATTGTAAATATTATCATTACTCTCTTCATTTGAGAGTTTTCTACCTCTAATCTCGGTGTTTGAACTAGGCCATCAGGTTAGAACGGCTCTATTTACCCGTATTTAAACTGTTTCTTACATGTCTCTCATCATTTCTGGGACTATCATATGTATTGTAAGAGTTTTACCAATGGTAGACAGTTTTCCCAGAAGAATACACATGAATCGTCAAGAGTTAAATTGTGCCATTCAGAAAAGGCCATGCAATTCAGCCTAGTTGTAAATAGGAAAAGTATTCTCTTCATATATCAGCTTCATACCCATATTCTCAGCTTTTTAAACGGAAATTCTTAATGTTTGAAAGCACTTTCTTCGGAAATACATCATCTAAAGTAGCCAGAATGGTAAACATTATCTGTACTCTCGTCATTACGCAGCAATCTATCTCTAATCTCCGTGATTTAACATGAACATAAAGCTAGAACGGCTCTATGTACCAGCATTTCAAGTGTTTCTTACAAGTTTCTAATCATTTCTCGGCACTATCATTGCGTATGTTAAGCGTTTAACCAAAAGTAGACAGTTTTCCGAGAAGTATACACATGAATCTTCAAAGTTTCAATTGAGTCATTCAGAAAATGCCAGTCTAATCAGAATCACCTGTACATATAAACAGTATTCTCTTTATTTATCAGCTTCCTACATATTCTGAGCTTTATAAACAGCAATTCTTAATGTTTGAAAGCACATTATTTGGAAATATGTCATCTAAGGTAGCCAGAATGGTAAACATTATCTGTACTCTCGTCATTACACAGCATTCTATCTCTAGTCTCCGTGATTGAACATGAACATAAAGATAGAACGGCTCTATGTACCAGCATTTCAAGTGTTTCTTACAAGTTTCTAATCATTTCTCGGCACTATCATTGCGTATGTTAAGCGTTTTACCAAAAGTAGACAATTTTCCTAGAAGTATACACAGAATCTTCAAGGTTTCAATTGAGTCATTCAGAAAACGACAGTCTAATCAGAATCACCTGTACATATAAACAGTATTCTCTTTATCAGCTTCCTACATATTCTCAGCTTTATAAACAGCAATTCTTAATGTTTGAAAGCACATTTTTCAAAAATATGTCATCTAAAGTATCCAGAATGGTAAACATTATCTGTACTCTCGTCATTACACAGCATTCTATCTCTAATCTCCGTGATTGAACATGAACATAAAGATAGGACGGCTCTATGTACTAGCATTTCAAGTGTTTCTTACAAGTTTCTAATCATTTCTCGGGACTATCATGGTGTATGTTAAGCGTTTAACCAAAAGTAGACAGTTTTCCGAGAAGTATACACAGGAATCTTCAAGGTTTCAAATGAGTCATTCAGAAAATGCCAGTCTAATCAGAATCACCTGTAAATATAAAAAGTATTCTCTTTATTTATCAGCTTCCTACATATTCTGAGCTTTATAAACAGCAATTCTTAATGTTTGAAAGCACAAAATTTGGAAATATGTCATCTAAAGTAGCCAGAATGGTAAACATTATCTGTACTCTCGTCATTACACAGCATTCTATCTCTAATCTCCGTGATTGAACATGAATATAAAGATAAAACGGCTCTATGTACCAGCATTTCAAGTGTTTCTTACAATTTTCTAATAATTTCTCGGGACTATCATGGTGTATATTAAGCGTTTAACCAAAAGTAGACAGTATTCCTAAAAGTATACTCAGGAATCTTCAAGGTTTCAATTGAGTCATTCAGAAAACGCCAGTCTAATCAGAATCACCTGTACATATAAACAGTATTCTCTTTATTTATCAGCTTCCTACATATTCTGAGCTATATAAACAGCAATTCTTAATGTTTGAAAGCACATTCTTCCAAAATATGTCATCTAAAGTAGCCAGAATGGTAAACATTATCTGTACTCTCGTGATTACGCAGCATTCTATCTCTAGTCTCCGTGATTGAACATGAACATAAAGATAGAACGGCTCTATGTACCAGCATTTCAAGTGTTTCTTACAGTTTTCTAATCATTTCTCGGGACTATCTGGGTGTATGTTCAACGTTTAACCAAAAGTAGACAGTTTTCCTAAAAGTATACACAGGAATCTTCAAGGTTTCAATTGAGTCATTCAGAAAACGACAGTCTAATCAGAATCACCTGTACATATAAACAGGATTCTCTTTATTTATCAGCTTCCTACATATTCTGAGCTTTATAAACAGCAATTCTTAATGTTTGAAGCACATTCTTCCAAAATATGTCATCTAAAGTAGCCAGAATTGTAAACATGATCTGTACTCTCCTCATTACGCAGCATTCTATCTCTAATCTCTGTGATTGAACATGAACATAAAGATAGAACGGCTCTATGTACCAGCATTTCAAGTGTTTCTTACAAGTTTCTAATCATTTCTCGGCACTATCATTGCGTATGTTAAGCGTTTTACCAAAAGTAGACAGTTTTCCTAGAAGTATACACAGGAAACTTCAAAGTTTCAATTGAGTCATTCAGAAAACGCCAGTCTAATCAGAATCACCTGTAAATAGAAACAGTATTCTCTTCATTGATCAGCCTCATACACATATTCTGAGCTTTAAAAACAACAATTCCTCATGTTGGAAGCACTTTCCTTGGATAAACACCATCTAGAGTAGCCGGAATTGTAAATATTATCATGACTCTCTTCATTTGAGAGTTTTCTACCTCTAATCTCGGTGATTGAACTAGGCCATCAGGTTAGAACTGCTCTATTTACCCGTATTTAAACTGTTTCTTACATGTCTCTCATCATTTCTGGGACTATCATGTGTATTGTAAGAGTTTTACCAAAAGTAGACAGTTTTCCCAGAAGAATACACATGAATCTTCAAGAGTTAAATTGTGCCATTCAGAAAAGGCCATGCAATTCAGCCTAGTTGTAAATAGGAAAAGTATTCTCTTCATATATCAGCTTCATACCCATATTCTCAGCTTTTTAAACGGAAATTCTTAATGTTTGAAAGCACTTTCTTGGGAAATACATCATCTAAAGTAGCCAGAATGGTAAACATTATCTGTACTCTCGTCATTACGCAGCAATCTATCTCTAATCTCCGTGATTTAACATGAACATAAAGCTAGAACGGCTCTATGTACCAGCATTTCAAGTGTTTCTTACAAGTTTCTAATCATTTCTCGGCACTATCATTGCGTATGTTAAGCGTTTAACCAAAAGTAGACAGTTTTCCGAGAAGTATACACATGAATCTTCAAAGTTTCAATTGAGTCATTCAGAAAATGCCAGTCTAATCAGAATCACCTGTACATATAAACAGTATTCTCTTTATTTATCAGCTTCCTACATATTCTGAGCTTTATAAACAGCAATTCTTAATGTTTGAAAGCACATTATTTGGAAATATGTCATCTAAGGTAGCCAGAATGGTAAACATTATCTGTACTCTCGTCATTACACAGCATTCTATCTCTAGTCTCCGTGATTGAACATGAACATAAAGATAGAACGGCTCTATGTACCAGCATTTCAAGTGTTTCTTACAAGTTTCTAATCATTTCTCGGCACTATCATTGCGTATGTTAAGCGTTTTACCAAAAGTAGACAATTTTCCTAGAAGTATACACAGAATCTTCAAGGTTTCAATTGAGTCATTCAGAAAACGCCAGTCTAATCAGAATCACCTGTACATATAAACAGTATTCTCTTTATCAGCTTCCTACATATTCTCAGCTTTATAAACAGCAATTCTTAATGTTTGAAAGCACATTTTTCAAAAATATGTCATCTAAAGTAGCCAGAATGCTAAACATTATCTGCACTCTCGTCATTCCACAGCATTCTCTCTCTAGTCTCCGTGATTGAACATGAACATAAAGATAGAACGGCTCTATGTACCAGCATTTCAAGTGTTTCTTACAAGTTTCTAATCATTTCTCGGCACTATCATTGCGTATGTTAAGCGTTTTACCAAAAGTAGACAGTTTTCCTGGAAGTATACACAGGAATCTTCAAGGTTTCAATTGAGTCATTCAGAAAACGACAGTCTAATCAGAATCACCTGTACATATAAACAGTATTCTCTTTATCAGCTTCCTACATATTCTCAGCTTTATAAACAGCAATTCTTAATGTTTGAAAGCACATTTTTCAAAAATATGTCATCTAAAGTATCCAGAATGGTAAACATTATCTGTACTCTCGTCATTACACAGCATTCTATCTCTAATCTCCGTGATTGAACATGAACATAAAGATAGGACGGCTCTATGTACTAGCATTTCAAGTGTTTCTTACAAGTTTCTAATCATTTCTCGGGACTATCATGGTGTATGTTAAGCGTTTAACCAAAAGTAGACAGTTTTCCGAGAAGTATACACAGGAATCTTCAAGGTTTCAAATGAGTCATTCAGAAAATGCCAGTCTAATCAGAATCACCTGTAAATATAAAAAGTATTCTCTTTATTTATCACCTTCCTACATATTCTGAGCTTTATAAACAGCAATTCTTAATGTTTGAAAGCACATTATTTGGAAATATGTCATCTAAAGTAGCCAGAATGGTAAACATTATCTGTACTCTCGTCATTACACAGCATTCTATCTCTAATCTCCGTGATTGAACATGAATATAAAGATAGAACGGCTCTATGTACCAGCATTTCAAGTGTTTCTTACAATTTTCTAATAATTTCTCAGGACTATCAGGGTGTATATTAAGCGTTTAACCAAAAGTAGACAGTATTCCTAAAAGTATACTCAGGAATCTTCAAGGTTTCAATTGAGTCATTCAGAAAACGCCAGTCTAATCAGAATCACCTGTACATATAAACAGGATTCTCTTTATTTTTCAGCATCCTACATATTCTGAGCTTTATAAACAGCAATTCTTAATGTTTGAAGCACATTCTTCCAAAATATGTCATCTAAAGTAGCCAGAATTGTAAACATGATCTGTACTCTCCTCATTACGCAGCATTCTATCTCTAATCTCTGTGATTGAACATGAACATAAAGATAGAACGGCTCTATGTACCAGCATTTCAAGTGTTTCTTACAAGTTTCTAATCATTTCTCGGCACTATCATTGCGTATGTTAAGCGTTTTACCAAAAGTAGACAGTTTTCCTAGAAGTATACACAGGAAACTTCAAAGTTTCAATTGAGTCATTCAGAAAACGCCAGTCTAATCAGAATCACCTGTAAATAGAAACAGTATTCTATTCATTGATCAGCCTCATACACATATTCTGAGCTTTAAAAACAACAATTCCTCATGTTGGAAGCACTTTCCTTGGATAAACACCATCTAGAGTAGCCGGAATTGTAAATATTATCATTACTCTCTTCATTTGAGAGTTTTCTACCTCTAATCTCGGTGATTGAACTAGGCCATCAGGTTAGAACGGCTCTATTTACCCGTATTTAAACTGTTTCTTACATGTCTCTCATCATTTCTGGGACTATCATGTGTATTGTAAGAGTTTTACCAAAAGTAGACAGTTTTCCCAGAAGAATACACATGAATCTTCAAGAGTTAAATTGTGCCATTCAGAAAACGCCATGCAATTAAGCCTAGTTGTAAATATGAAAAGTATTCTCTTCATATATCAGCTCCATCCCATATTCTCAGCTTTTTAAACGGAAATTCTTAATGTTTGAAAGCACTTTCTTGGGAAATACATCATCTAAAGTAGCCAGAATGGTAAACATTATCTGTACTCTCGTCATTACGCAGCATTCTATCTCTAGTCTCCGTGATTGAACATGAACATAAAGATAGAACGGCTCTATGTACCAGCATTTCAAGAGTTTCTTACAAGTTTCTAATCATTTCTCAGGACTATTATTGCGTATGTTAAGCGTTTATCCAAAAGTAGACAGTTTTCCGAGAAGTATACACATGAATCTTCAAAGTTTCAATTGAGTCATTCAGAAAACGCCAGTCTAATCAGAATCACCTGTAAATATAAAAAGTATTCTTTTTATTTATCAGCTTCCTACATATTCTCAGCTTTATAAACAGCAATTCTTAATGTTTGAAAGCACATTTTTCAAAAATATGTCATCTAAAGTAACCAGAATGGTAAACATTATCTGTACTGTCGTCATTACACAACATTCTATCTCTAGTCTCCGTGATTGAACATGAACATAAAGATAGAACGGCTCTATGTACCAGCATTTCAAGTGTTTCTTACAAGTTTCTAATCATTTCTCGGCACTATCATTGCGAATGTAAAGCGTTTTACCAAAAGTAGACAGTTTTCCTGGAAGTATACACAGGAATCTTCAAGGTTTCAATTGAGTCATTCAGAAAACGCCAGTCTAATCAGAATCACCTGTAAATAGAAACAGTATTCTATTCATTGATCAGCCTCATACACATATTCTGAGCTTTAAAAACAATTCCTCATGTTGGAAGCACTTTCCTTGGATAAACACCATCTAGAGTAGCCGGAATTGTAAATATTATCATTACTCTCTTCATTTGAGAGTTTTCTACCTCTAATCTCGGTGTTTGAACTAGGCCATCAGGTTAGAACGGCTCTATTTACCCGTATTTAAACTGTTTCTTACATGTCTCTCATCATTTCTGGGACTATCATATGTATTGTAAGAGTTTTACCAATGGTAGACAGTTTTCCCAGAAGAATACACATGAATCGTCAAGAGTTAAATTGTGCCATTCAGAAAAGGCCATGCAATTCAGCCTAGTTGTAAATAGGAAAAGTATTCTCTTCATATATCAGCTTCATACCCATATTCTCAGCTTTTTAAACGGAAATTCTTAATGTTTGAAAGCACTTTCTTCGGAAATACATCATCTAAAGTAGCCAGAATGGTAAACATTATCTGTACTCTCGTCATTACGCAGCAATCTATCTCTAATCTCCGTGATTTAACATGAACATAAAGCTAGAACGGCTCTATGTACCAGCATTTCAAGTGTTTCTTACAAGTTTCTAATCATTTCTCGGCACTATCATTGCGTATGTTAAGCGTTTAACCAAAAGTAGACAGTTTTCCGAGAAGTATACACATGAATCTTCAAAGTTTCAATTGAGTCATTCAGAAAATGCCAGTCTAATCAGAATCACCTGTACATATAAACAGTATTCTCTTTATTTATCAGCTTCCTACATATTCTGAGCTTTATAAACAGCAATTCTTAATGTTTGAAAGCACATTATTTGGAAATATGTCATCTAAGGTAGCCAGAATGGTAAACATTATCTGTACTCTCGTCATTACACAGCATTCTATCTCTAGTCTCCGTGATTGAACATGAACATAAAGATAGAACGGCTCTATGTACCAGCATTTCAAGTGTTTCTTACAAGTTTCTAATCATTTCTCGGCACTATCATTGCGTATGTTAAGCGTTTTACCAAAAGTAGACAATTTTCCTAGAAGTATACACAGAATCTTCAAGGTTTCAATTGAGTCATTCAGAAAACGCCAGTCTAATCAGAATCACCTGTACATATAAACAGTATTCTCTTTATCAGCTTCCTACATATTCTCAGCTTTATAAACAGCAATTCTTAATGTTTGAAAGAACATTTTTCAAAAATATGTCATCTAAAGTAGCCAGAATGCTAAACATTATCTGCACTCTCGTCATTACACAGCATTCTCTCTCTAGTCTCCGTGATTGAACATGAACATAAAGATAGAACGGCTCTATGTACCAGCATTTCAAGTGTTTCTTACAAGTTTCTAATCATTTCTCGGCACTATCATTGCGTATGTTAAGCGTTTTACCAAAAGTAGACAGTTTTCCTGGAAGTATACACAGGAATCTTCAAGGTTTCAATTGAGTCATTCAGAAAACGACAGTCTAATCAGAATCACCTGTACATATAAACAGTATTCTCTTTATCAGCTTCCTACATATTCTCAGCTTTATAAACAGCAATTCTTAATGTTTGAAAGCACATTTTTCAAAAATATGTCATCTAAAGTATCCAGAATGGTAAACATTATCTGTACTCTCGTCATTACACAGCATTCTATCTCTAATCTCCGTGATTGAACATGAACATAAAGATAGGACGGCTCTATGTACTAGCATTTCAAGTGTTTCTTACAAGTTTCTAATCATTTCTCGGGACTATCATGGTGTATGTTAAGCGTTTAACCAAAAGTAGACAGTTTTCCGAGAAGTATACACAGGAATCTTCAAGGTTTCAAATGAGTCATTCAGAAAATGCCAGTCTAATCAGAATCACCTGTAAATATAAAAAGTATTCTCTTTATTTATCAGCTTCCTACATATTCTGAGCTTTATAAACAGCAATTCTTAATGTTTGAAAGCACAAAATTTGGAAATATGTCATCTAAAGTAGCCAGAATGGTAAACATTATCTGTACTCTCGTCATTACACAGCATTCTATCTCTAATCTCCGTGATTGAACATGAATATAAAGATAAAACGGCTCTATGTACCAGCATTTCAAGTGTTTCTTACAATTTTCTAATAATTTCTCGGGACTATCATGGTGTATATTAAGCGTTTAACCAAAAGTAGACAGTATTCCTAAAAGTATACTCAGGAATCTTCAAGGTTTCAATTGAGTCATTCAGAAAACGCCAGTCTAATCAGAATCACCTGTACATATAAACAGTATTCTCTTTATTTATCAGCTTCCTACATATTCTGAGCTATATAAACAGCAATTCTTAATGTTTGAAAGCACATTCTTCCAAAATATGTCATCTAAAGTAGCCAGAATGGTAAACATTATCTGTACTCTCGTGATTACGCAGCATTCTATCTCTAGTCTCCGTGATTGAACATGAACATAAAGATAGAACGGCTCTATGTACCAGCATTTCAAGTGTTTCTTACAGTTTTCTAATCATTTCTCGGGACTATCTGGGTGTATGTTCAACGTTTAACCAAAAGTAGACAGTTTTCCTAAAAGTATACACAGGAATCTTCAAGGTTTCAATTGAGTCATTCAGAAAACGACAGTCTAATCAGAATCACCTGTACATATAAACAGGATTCTCTTTATTTATCAGCTTCCTACATATTCTGAGCTTTATAAACAGCAATTCTTAATGTTTGAAGCACATTCTTCCAAAATATGTCATCTAAAGTAGCCAGAATTGTAAACATGATCTGTACTCTCCTCATTACGCAGCATTCTATCTCTAATCTCTGTGATTGAACATGAACATAAAGATAGAACGGCTCTATGTACCAGCATTTCAAGTGTTTCTTACAAGTTTCTAATCATTTCTCGGCACTATCATTGCGTATGTTAAGCGTTTTACCAAAAGTAGACAGTTTTCCTAGAAGTATACACAGGAAACTTCAAAGTTTCAATTGAGTCATTCAGAAAACGCCAGTCTAATCAGAATCACCTGTAAATAGAAACAGTATTCTCTTCATTGATCAGCCTCATACACATATTCTGAGCTTTAAAAACAACAATTCCTCATGTTGGAAGCACTTTCCTTGGATAAACACCATCTAGAGTAGCCGGAATTGTAAATATTATCATGACTCTCTTCATTTGAGAGTTTTCTACCTCTAATCTCGGTGATTGAACTAGGCCATCAGGTTAGAACTGCTCTATTTACCCGTATTTAAACTGTTTCTTACATGTCTCTCATCATTTCTGGGACTATCATGTGTATTGTAAGAGTTTTACCAAAAGTAGACAGTTTTCCCAGAAGAATACACATGAATCTTCAAGAGTTAAATTGTGCCATTCAGAAAAGGCCATGCAATTCAGCCTAGTTGTAAATAGGAAAAGTATTCTCTTCATATATCAGCTTCATACCCATATTCTCAGCTTTTTAAACGGAAATTCTTAATGTTTGAAAGCACTTTCTTGGGAAATACATCATCTAAAGTAGCCAGAATGGTAAACATTATCTGTACTCTCGTCATTACGCAGCAATCTATCTCTAATCTCCGTGATTTAACATGAACATAAAGCTAGAACGGCTCTATGTACCAGCATTTCAAGTGTTTCTTACAAGTTTCTAATCATTTCTCGGCACTATCATTGCGTATGTTAAGCGTTTAACCAAAAGTAGACAGTTTTCCGAGAAGTATACACATGAATCTTCAAAGTTTCAATTGAGTCATTCAGAAAATGCCAGTCTAATCAGAATCACCTGTACATATAAACAGTATTCTCTTTATTTATCAGCTTCCTACATATTCTGAGCTTTATAAACAGCAATTCTTAATGTTTGAAAGCACATTATTTGGAAATATGTCATCTAAGGTAGCCAGAATGGTAAACATTATCTGTACTCTCGTCATTACACAGCATTCTATCTCTAGTCTCCGTGATTGAACATGAACATAAAGATAGAACGGCTCTATGTACCAGCATTTCAAGTGTTTCTTACAAGTTTCTAATCATTTCTCGGCACTATCATTGCGTATGTTAAGCGTTTTACCAAAAGTAGACAATTTTCCTAGAAGTATACACAGAATCTTCAAGGTTTCAATTGAGTCATTCAGAAAACGCCAGTCTAATCAGAATCACCTGTACATATAAACAGTATTCTCTTTATCAGCTTCCTACATATTCTCAGCTTTATAAACAGCAATTCTTAATGTTTGAAAGCACATTTTTCAAAAATATGTCATCTAAAGTAGCCAGAATGCTAAACATTATCTGCACTCTCGTCATTCCACAGCATTCTCTCTCTAGTCTCCGTGATTGAACATGAACATAAAGATAGAACGGCTCTATGTACCAGCATTTCAAGTGTTTCTTACAAGTTTCTAATCATTTCTCGGCACTATCATTGCGTATGTTAAGCGTTTTACCAAAAGTAGACAGTTTTCCTGGAAGTATACACAGGAATCTTCAAGGTTTCAATTGAGTCATTCAGAAAACGACAGTCTAATCAGAATCACCTGTACATATAAACAGTATTCTCTTTATCAGCTTCCTACATATTCTCAGCTTTATAAACAGCAATTCTTAATGTTTGAAAGCACATTTTTCAAAAATATGTCATCTAAAGTATCCAGAATGGTAAACATTATCTGTACTCTCGTCATTACACAGCATTCTATCTCTAATCTCCGTGATTGAACATGAACATAAAGATAGGACGGCTCTATGTACTAGCATTTCAAGTGTTTCTTACAAGTTTCTAATCATTTCTCGGGACTATCATGGTGTATGTTAAGCGTTTAACCAAAAGTAGACAGTTTTCCGAGAAGTATACACAGGAATCTTCAAGGTTTCAAATGAGTCATTCAGAAAATGCCAGTCTAATCAGAATCACCTGTAAATATAAAAAGTATTCTCTTTATTTATCACCTTCCTACATATTCTGAGCTTTATAAACAGCAATTCTTAATGTTTGAAAGCACATTATTTGGAAATATGTCATCTAAAGTAGCCAGAATGGTAAACATTATCTGTACTCTCGTCATTACACAGCATTCTATCTCTAATCTCCGTGATTGAACATGAATATAAAGATAGAACGGCTCTATGTACCAGCATTTCAAGTGTTTCTTACAATTTTCTAATAATTTCTCAGGACTATCAGGGTGTATATTAAGCGTTTAACCAAAAGTAGACAGTATTCCTAAAAGTATACTCAGGAATCTTCAAGGTTTCAATTGAGTCATTCAGAAAACGCCAGTCTAATCAGAATCACCTGTACATATAAACAGGATTCTCTTTATTTTTCAGCATCCTACATATTCTGAGCTTTATAAACAGCAATTCTTAATGTTTGAAGCACATTCTTCCAAAATATGTCATCTAAAGTAGCCAGAATTGTAAACATGATCTGTACTCTCCTCATTACGCAGCATTCTATCTCTAATCTCTGTGATTGAACATGAACATAAAGATAGAACGGCTCTATGTACCAGCATTTCAAGTGTTTCTTACAAGTTTCTAATCATTTCTCGGCACTATCATTGCGTATGTTAAGCGTTTTACCAAAAGTAGACAGTTTTCCTAGAAGTATACACAGGAAACTTCAAAGTTTCAATTGAGTCATTCAGAAAACGCCAGTCTAATCAGAATCACCTGTAAATAGAAACAGTATTCTATTCATTGATCAGCCTCATACACATATTCTGAGCTTTAAAAACAACAATTCCTCATGTTGGAAGCACTTTCCTTGGATAAACACCATCTAGAGTAGCCGGAATTGTAAATATTATCATTACTCTCTTCATTTGAGAGTTTTCTACCTCTAATCTCGGTGATTGAACTAGGCCATCAGGTTAGAACGGCTCTATTTACCCGTATTTAAACTGTTTCTTACATGTCTCTCATCATTTCTGGGACTATCATGTGTATTGTAAGAGTTTTACCAAAAGTAGACAGTTTTCCCAGAAGAATACACATGAATCTTCAAGAGTTAAATTGTGCCATTCAGAAAACGCCATGCAATTAAGCCTAGTTGTAAATATGAAAAGTATTCTCTTCATATATCAGCTCCATCCCATATTCTCAGCTTTTTAAACGGAAATTCTTAATGTTTGAAAGCACTTTCTTGGGAAATACATCATCTAAAGTAGCCAGAATGGTAAACATTATCTGTACTCTCGTCATTACGCAGCATTCTATCTCTAGTCTCCGTGATTGAACATGAACATAAAGATAGAACGGCTCTATGTACCAGCATTTCAAGAGTTTCTTACAAGTTTCTAATCATTTCTCAGGACTATTATTGCGTATGTTAAGCGTTTATCCAAAAGTAGACAGTTTTCCGAGAAGTATACACATGAATCTTCAAAGTTTCAATTGAGTCATTCAGAAAACGCCAGTCTAATCAGAATCACCTGTAAATATAAAAAGTATTCTTTTTATTTATCAGCTTCCTACATATTCTCAGCTTTATAAACAGCAATTCTTAATGTTTGAAAGCACATTTTTCAAAAATATGTCATCTAAAGTAACCAGAATGGTAAACATTATCTGTACTGTCGTCATTACACAACATTCTATCTCTAGTCTCCGTGATTGAACATGAACATAAAGATAGAACGGCTCTATGTACCAGCATTTCAAGTGTTTCTTACAAGTTTCTAATCATTTCTATGGACTATCAGGGTGTATGTTCAGCGTTTAACCAAAAGTAGACAGTTTTCCTAAGAGTATACACAGGAATCTTCAAGGTTTCAATTGAGTCATTCAGAAAACGACAGTCTAATCAGAATCACCTGTACATATAAACAGGATTCTCTTTATTTATCAGCTTCCTACATATTCTGAGCTTTATAAACAGCAATTCTTAATGTTTGAAGCACATTCTTCCAAAATATGTCATCTAAAGTAGCCAGAATTGTAAACATGATCTGTACTCTCCTCATTACGCAGCATTCTATCTCTAATCTCTGTGATTGAACATGAACATAAAGATAGAACGGCTCTATGTACCAGCATTTCAAGTGTTTCTTACAAGTTTCTAATCATTTCTCGGCACTATCATTGCGTATGTTAAGCGTTTTACCAAAAGTAGACAGTTTTCCTAGAAGTATACACAGGAAACTTCAAAGTTTCAATTGAGTCATTCAGAAAACGCCAGTCTAATCAGAATCACCTGTAAATAGAAACAGTATTCTCTTCATTGATCAGCCTCATACACATATTCTGAGCTTTAAAAACAATTCCTCATGTTGGAAGCACTTTCCTTGGATAAACACCATCTAGAGTAGCCGGAATTGTAAATATTATCATTACTCTCTTCATTTGAGAGTTTTCTACCTCTAATCTCGGTGTTTGAACTAGGCCACCAGGTTAGAACGGCTCTATTTACCCGTATTTAAACTGTTTCTTACATGTATCTCATCATTTCTGGGACTATCATGTGTATTGTAAGAGTTTTACCAAAAGTAGACAGTTTTCCCAGAAGAATACACATGAATCGTCAAGAGTTAAATTGTGCCATTCAGAAAAGGCCATGCAATTCAGCCTAGTTGTAAATAGGAAAAGTATTCTCTTCATATATCAGCTTCATACCCATATTCTCAGCTTTTTAAACGGAAATTCTTAATGTTTGAAAGCACTTTCTTCGGAAATACATCATCTAAAGTAGCCAGAATGGTAAACATTATCTGTACTCTCGTCATTACGCAGCAATCTATCTCTAATCTCCGTGATTTAACATGAACATAAAGCTAGAACGGCTCTATGTACCAGCATTTCAAGTGTTTCTTACAAGTTTCTAATCATTTCTCGGCACTATCATTGCGTATGTTAAGCGTTTAACCAAAACTAGACAGTTTTCCGAGAAGTATACACATGAATCTTCAAAGTTTCAATTGAGTCATTCAGAAAATGCCAGTCTAATCAGAATCACCTGTACATATAAACAGTATTCTCTTTATCAGCTTCCTACATATTCTGAGCTTTATAAACAGCAATTCTTAATGTTTGAAAGCACAAAATTTGGAAATATGTCATCTAAAGTAGCCAGAATGGTAAACATTATCTGTACTCTCGTCATTACACAGCATTCTATCTCTAATCTCCGTGATTGAACATGAATATAAAGATAAAACGGCTCTATGTACCAGCATTTCAAGTGTTTCTTACAATTTTCTAATAATTTCTCGGGACTATCATGGTGTATATTAAGCGTTTAACCAAAAGTAGACAGTATTCCTAAAAGTATACTCAGGAATCTTCAAGGTTTCAATTGAGTCATTCAGAAAACGCCAGTCTAATCAGAATCACCTGTACATATAAACAGTATTCTCTTTATTTATCAGCTTCCTACATATTCTGAGCTATATAAACAGCAATTCTTAATGTTTGAAAGCACATTCTTCCAAAATATGTCATCTAAAGTAGCCAGAATGGTAAACATTATCTGTACTCTCGTGATTACGCAGCATTCTATCTCTAGTCTCCGTGATTGAACATGAACATAAAGATAGAACGGCTCTATGTACCAGCATTTCAAGTGTTTCTTACAAGTTTCTAATCATTTCTCGGCACTATCATTGCGTATGTTAAGCGTTTTACCAAAAGTAGACAGTTTTCCTGGAAGTATACACAGGAATCTTCAAGGTTTCAATTGAGTCATTCAGAAAACGACAGTCTAATCAGAATCACCTGTACATATAAACAGTATTCTCTTTATCAGCTTCCTACATATTCTCAGCTTTATAAACAGCAATTCTTAATGTTTGAAAGCACATTTTTCAAAAATATGTCATCTAAAGTATCCAGAATGGTAAACATTATCTGTACTCTCGTCATTACACAGCATTCTATCTCTAATCTCCGTGATTGAACATGAACATAAAGATAGGACGGCTCTATGTACTAGCATTTCAAGTGTTTCTTACAAGTTTCTAATCATTTCTCGGGACTATCATGGTGTATGTTAAGCGTTTAACCAAAAGTAGACAGTTTTCCGAGAAGTATACACAGGAATCTTCAAGGTTTCAAATGAGTCATTCAGAAAATGCCAGTCTAATCAGAATCACCTGTAAATATAAAAAGTATTCTCTTTATTTATCACCTTCCTACATATTCTGAGCTTTATAAACAGCAATTCTTAATGTTTGAAAGCACATTATTTGGAAATATGTCATCTAAAGTAGCCAGAATGGTAAACATTATCTGTACTCTCGTCATTACACAGCATTCTATCTCTAATCTCCGTGATTGAACATGAATATAAAGATAGAACGGCTCTATGTACCAGCATTTCAAGTGTTTCTTACAATTTTCTAATAATTTCTCAGGACTATCAGGGTGTATATTAAGCGTTTAACCAAAAGTAGACAGTATTCCTAAAAGTATACTCAGGAATCTTCAAGGTTTCAATTGAGTCATTCAGAAAACGCCAGTCTAATCAGAATCACCTGTACATATAAACAGGATTCTCTTTATTTTTCAGCATCCTACATATTCTGAGCTTTATAAACAGCAATTCTTAATGTTTGAAGCACATTCTTCCAAAATATGTCATCTAAAGTAGCCAGAATTGTAAACATGATCTGTACTCTCCTCATTACGCAGCATTCTATCTCTAATCTCTGTGATTGAACATGAACATAAAGATAGAACGGCTCTATGTACCAGCATTTCAAGTGTTTCTTACAAGTTTCTAATCATTTCTCGGCACTATCATTGCGTATGTTAAGCGTTTTACCAAAAGTAGACAGTTTTCCTAGAAGTATACACAGGAAACTTCAAAGTTTCAATTGAGTCATTCAGAAAACGCCAGTCTAATCAGAATCACCTGTAAATAGAAACAGTATTCTATTCATTGATCAGCCTCATACACATATTCTGAGCTTTAAAAACAACAATTCCTCATGTTGGAAGCACTTTCCTTGGATAAACACCATCTAGAGTAGCCGGAATTGTAAATATTATCATTACTCTCTTCATTTGAGAGTTTTCTACCTCTAATCTCGGTGATTGAACTAGGCCATCAGGTTAGAACGGCTCTATTTACCCGTATTTAAACTGTTTCTTACATGTCTCTCATCATTTCTGGGACTATCATGTGTATTGTAAGAGTTTTACCAAAAGTAGACAGTTTTCCCAGAAGAATACACATGAATCTTCAAGAGTTAAATTGTGCCATTCAGAAAACGCCATGCAATTAAGCCTAGTTGTAAATATGAAAAGTATTCTCTTCATATATCAGCTCCATCCCATATTCTCAGCTTTTTAAACGGAAATTCTTAATGTTTGAAAGCACTTTCTTGGGAAATACATCATCTAAAGTAGCCAGAATGGTAAACATTATCTGTACTCTCGTCATTACGCAGCATTCTATCTCTAGTCTCCGTGATTGAACATGAACATAAAGATAGAACGGCTCTATGTACCAGCATTTCAAGAGTTTCTTACAAGTTTCTAATCATTTCTCAGGACTATTATTGCGTATGTTAAGCGTTTATCCAAAAGTAGACAGTTTTCCGAGAAGTATACACATGAATCTTCAAAGTTTCAATTGAGTCATTCAGAAAACGCCAGTCTAATCAGAATCACCTGTAAATATAAACAGTATTCTTTTTATTTATCAGCTTCCTACATATTCTCAGCTTTATAAACAGCAATTCTTAATGTTTGAAAGCACATTTTTCAAAAATATGTCATCTAAAGTAACCAGAATGGTAAACATTATCTGTACTGTCGTCATTACACAACATTCTATCTCTAGTCTCCGTGATTGAACATGAACATAAAGATAGAACGGCTCTATGTACCAGCATTTCAAGTGTTTCTTACAAGTTTCTAAACATTTCTATGGACTATCAGGGTGTATGTTCAGCGTTTAACCAAAAGTAGACAGTTTTCCTAAGAGTATACACAGGAATCTTCAAGGTTTCAATTGAGTCATTCAGAAAACGACAGTCTAATCAGAATCACCTGTACATATAAACAGGATTCTCTTTATTTATCAGCTTCCTACATATTCTGAGCTTTATAAACAGCAATTCTTAATGTTTGAAGCACATTCTTCCAAAATATGTCATCTAAAGTAGCCAGAATTGTAAACATGATCTGTACTCTCCTCATTACGCAGCATTCTATCTCTAATCTCTGTGATTGAACATGAACATAAAGATAGAACGGCTCTATGTACCAGCATTTCAAGTGTTTCTTACAAGTTTCTAATCATTTCTCGGCACTATCATTGCGTATGTTAAGCGTTTTACCAAAAGTAGACAGTTTTCCTAGAAGTATACACAGGAAACTTCAAAGTTTCAATTGAGTCATTCAGAAAACGCCAGTCTAATCAGAATCACCTGTAAATAGAAACAGTATTCTCTTCATTGATCAGCCTCATACACATATTCTGAGCTTTAAAAACAATTCCTCATGTTGGAAGCACTTTCCTTGGATAAACACCATCTAGAGTAGCCGGAATTGTAAATATTATCATTACTCTCTTCATTTGAGAGTTTTCTACCTCTAATCTCGGTGTTTGAACTAGGCCACCAGGTTAGAACGGCTCTATTTACCCGTATTTAAACTGTTTCTTACATGTATCTCATCATTTCTGGGACTATCATGTGTATTGTAAGAGTTTTACCAAAAGTAGACAGTTTTCCCAGAAGAATACACATGAATCGTCAAGAGTTAAATTGTGCCATTCAGAAAAGGCCATGCAATTCAGCCTAGTTGTAAATAGGAAAAGTATTCTCTTCATATATCAGCTTCATACCCATATTCTCAGCTTTTTAAACGGAAATTCTTAATGTTTGAAAGCACTTTCTTCGGAAATACATCATCTAAAGTAGCCAGAATGGTAAACATTATCTGTACTCTCGTCATTACGCAGCAATCTATCTCTAATCTCCGTGATTTAACATGAACATAAAGCTAGAACGGCTCTATGTACCAGCATTTCAAGTGTTTCTTACAAGTTTCTAATCATTTCTCGGCACTATCATTGCGTATGTTAAGCGTTTAACCAAAACTAGACAGTTTTCCGAGAAGTATACACATGAATCTTCAAAGTTTCAATTGAGTCATTCAGAAAATGCCAGTCTAATCAGAATCACCTGTACATATAAACAGTATTCTCTTTATCAGCTTCCTACATATTCTGAGCTTTATAAACAGCAATTCTTAATGTTTGAAAGCACATTATTTGGAAATATGTCATCTAAGGTAGCCAGAATGGTAAACATTATCTGTACTCTCGTCATTACACAGCATTCTATCTCTAGTCTCCGTGATTGAACATGAACATAAAGATAGAACGGCTCTATGTACCAGCATTTCAAGTGTTTCTTACAAGTTTCTAATCATTTCTCGGCACTATCATTGCGTATGTTAAGCGTTTTACCAAAAGTAGACAATTTTCCTAGAAGTATACACAGAATCTTCAAGGTTTCAATTGAGTCATTCAGAATACGCCAGTCTAATCAGAATCACCTGTACATATAAACAGTATTCTCTTTATCAGCTTCCTACATATTCTCAGCTTTATAAACAGCAATTCTTAATGTTTGAAAGCACATTTTTCAAAAATATGTCATCTAAAGTAGCCAGAATGCTAAACATTATCTGCACTCTCGTCATTACACAGCATTCTATCTCTAATCTCCGTGATTGAACATGAACATAAAGATAGGACGGCTCTATGTACCAGCATTTCAAGTGTTTCTTACAAGTTTCTAATCATTTCTCGGGACTATCATGGTGTATGTTAAGCGTTTAACCAAAAGTAGACAGTTTTCCGAGAAGTATACACAGGAATCTTCAAGGTTTCAAATGAGTCATTCAGAAAATGCCAGTCTAATCAGAATCACCTGTAAATATAAAAAGTATTCTCTTTATTTATCAGCTTCCTACATATTCTGAGCTTTATAAACAGCAATTCTTAATGTTTGAAAGCACAAAATTTGGAAATATGTCATCTAAAGTAGCCAGAATGGTAAACATTATCTGTACTCTCGTCATTACACAGCATTCTATCTCTAATCTCCGTGATTGAACATGAACATAAAGATAGAACGGCTCTATGTACCAGCATTTCAAGTGTACACAGGAAACTTCAAAGTTTCAATTGAGTCATTCAGAAAACGCCAGTCTAATCAGAATCACCTGTAAATAGAAACAGTATTCTCTTCATTGATCAGCCTCATACACATATTCTGAGCTTTAAAAACAACAATTCCTCATGTTGGAAGCACTTTCCTTGGATAAACACCATCTAGAGTAGCCGGAATTGTAAATATTATCATTACTCTCTTCATTTGAGAGTTTTCTACCTCTAATCTCGGTGATTGAACTAGGCCATCAGGTTAGAACGGCTCTATTTACCCGTATTTAAACTGTTTCTTACATGTCTCTCATCATTTCTGGGACTATCATGTGTATTGTAAGAGTTTTACCAAAAGTAGACAGTTTTCCCAGAAGAATACACATGAATCTTCAAGAGTTAAATTGTGCCATTCAGAAAACGCCATGCAATTCAGCCTAGTTGTAAATATGAAAAGTATTCTCTTCATATATCAGCTCCATCCCATATACTCAGCTTTTTAAACGGAAAATCTTAATGTTTGAAAGCACTTTCTTGGGAAATACATCATCTAAAGTAGCCAGAATGGTAAACATTATCTGTACTCTCGTCATTACACAGCATTCTATCTCTAATCTCCGTGATTGAAAATGAACATAAAGCTAGAACGGCTCTATGTACCAGCATTTCAAGTGTTTCTTACAATTTTCTAATAATTTATCGGGACTATCATGGTGTATATTAAGCGTTTAACCAAAAGTAGACAGTATTCCTAAAAGTATACTCAGGAATCTTCAAGGTTTCAATTGAGTCATTCAGAAAACGCCAGTCTAATCAGAATCACCTGTACATATAAACAGTATTCTCTTTATTTATCAGCTTCCTACATATTCTGAGCTATATAAACAGCAATTCTTAATGTTTGAAAGCACATTCTTCCAAAATATGTCATCTAAAGTAGCCAGAATGGTAAACATTATCTGTACTCTCGTCATTACACAGCATTCTATCTCTAATCTCGGTGATTGAACATGAACATAAAGATAGGACGGCTCTATGTACTAGCATTTCAAGTGTTTCTTACAAGTTTCTAATCATTTCTCGGGACTATCATGGTGTATGTTAAGCGTTTAACCAAAAGTAGACAGTTTTCCGAGAAGTATACACAGGAATCTTCAAGGTTTCAAATGAGTCATTCAGAAAATGCCAGTCTAATCAGAATCACCTGTAAATATAAAAAGTATTCTCTTTATTTATCAGCTTCCTACATATTCTGAGTTTTATAAATAGCAATTCTTAATGTTTGAAAGCACAAAATTTGGAAATATGTCATCTAAAGTAGCCAGAATGGTAAACATTATCTGTACTCTCGTCATTACACAGCATTCTATCTCTAATCTCCGTGATTGAACATGAATATAAAGATAAAACGGCTCTATGTACTAGCATTTCAAGTGTTTCTTACAATTTTCTAATAATTTCTCGGGACTATCATGGTGTATATTAAGCGTTTAACCAAAAGTAGACAGTATTCCTAAAAGTATACTCAGGAATCTTCAAGGTTTCAATTGAGTCATTCAGAAAACGCCAGTCTAATCAGAATCATCTGTACATATAAACAGTATTCTCTTTATCAGCTTCCTACATATTCTCAGCTTTATAAACAGCAATTCTTAATGTTTGAAAGCACATTTTTCAAAAATATGTCATCTAAAGTATCCAGAATGCTAAACATTATCTGCACTCTCGTCATTACACAGCATTCTCTCTCTAGTCTCCGTGATTGAACATGAACATAAAGATAGAACGGCTCTATGTACCAGCATTTCAAGTGTTTCTTACAAGTTTCTAATCATTTCTCGGTACTATCATTGCGTATGTTAAGCGTTTTACCAAAAGTAGACAGTTTTCCTGGAAGTATACACAGGAATCTTCAAGGTTTCAATTGAGTCATTCAGAAAACGCCAGTCTAATCAGAATCACCTGTACATATAAACAGTATTCTCTTTATCAGCTTCCTACATATTCTCTGCTTTATAAACAGCAATTCTTAATGTTTGAAAGCACATTTTTCAAAAATATGTCATCTAAAGTATCCAGAATGGTAAACATTATCTGTACTCTCGTCATTACACAGCATTCTATCTCTAATCTCCGTGATTGAACATGAACATAAAGATAGGACGGCTCTATGTACTAGCATTTCAAGTGTTTCTTACAAGTTTCTAATCATTTCTCGGGACTATCATGGTGTATGTTAAGCGTTTAACCAAAAGTAGACAGTTTTCCGAGAAGTATACACAGGAATCTTCAAGGTTTCAAATGAGTCATTCAGAAAATGCCAGTCTAATCAGAATCACCTGTAAATATAAAAAGTATTCTCTTTATTTATCAGCTTCCTACATATTCTGAGCTTTATAAACAGCAATTCTTAATGTTTGAAAGCACATTATTTGGAAATATGTCATCTAAAGTAGCCAGAATGGTAAACATTATCTGTACTCTCGTCATTACACAACATTCTATCTCTAGTCTCCGTGATTGAACATGAACATAAAGATAGAACGGCTCTATGTACCAACATTTCAAGTGTTTCTTACAAGTTTCTAATCATTTCTATGGACTATCAGGGTGTATGTTCAGCGTTTAACCAAAAGTAGACAGTTTTCCTAAGAGTATACACAGGAATCTTCAAGGTTTCAATTGAGTCATTCAGAAAACGCCAGTCTAATCAGAATCACCTGTACATATAAACAGGATTCTCTTTATTTTTCAGCATCCTACATATTCTGAGCTTTATAAACAGCAATTCTTAATGTTTGAAGCACATTCTTCCAAAATATGTCATCTAAAGTAGCCAGAATTGTAAACATGATCTGTACTCTCCTCATTACGCAGCATTCTATCTCTAATCTCTGTGATTGAACATGAACATAAAGATAGAACGGCTCTATGTACCAGCATTTCAAGTGTTTCTTACAAGTTTCTAATCATTTCTCGGCACTATCATTGCGTATGTTAAGCGTTTTACCAAAAGTAGACAGTTTTCCTAGAAGTATACACAGGAAACTTCAAAGTTTCAATTGAGTCATTCAGAAAACGCCAGTCTAATCAGAATCACCTGTAAATAGAAACAGTATTCTATTCATTGATCAGCCTCATACACATATTCTGAGCTTTAAAAACAATTCCTCATGTTGGAAGCACTTTCCTTGGATAAACACCATCTAGAGTAGCCGGAATTGTAAATATTATCATTACTCTCTTCATTTGAGAGTTTTCTACCTCTAATCTCGGTGTTTGAACTAGGCCATCAGGTTAGAACGGCTCTATTTACCCGTATTTAAACTGTTTCTTACATGTCTCTCATCATTTCTGGGACTATCATAAGTATTGTAAGAGTTTTACCAAAAGTAGACAGTTTTCCCAGAAGAATACACATGAATCGTCAAGAGTTAAATTGTGCCATTCAGAAAAGGCCATGCAATTCAGCCTAGTTGTAAATAGGAAAAGTATTCTCTTCATATATCAGCTTCATACCCATATTCTCAGCTTTTTAAACGGAAATTCTTAATGTTTGAAAGCACTTTCTTGGGAAATACATCATCTAAAGTAGCCAGAATGGTAAACATTATCTGTACTCTCGTCATTACGCAGCAATCTATCTCTAATCTCCGTGATTTAACATGAACATAAAGCTAGAACGGCTCTATGTACCAGCATTTCAAGTGTTTCTTACAAGTTTCTAATCATTTCTCGGCACTATCATTGCGTATGTTAAGCGTTTAACCAAAAGTAGACAGTTTTCCGAGAAGTATACACATGAATCTTCAAAGTTTCAATTGAGTCATTCAGAAAATGCCAGTCTAATCAGAATCACCTGTACATATAAACAGTATTCTCTTTATTTATCAGCTTCCTACATATTCTGAGCTTTATAAACAGCAATTCTTAATGTTTGAAAGCACATTATTTGGAAATATGTCATCTAAGGTAGCCAGAATGGTAAACATTATCTGTACTCTCGTCATTACACAGCATTCTATCTCTAGTCTCCGTGATTGAACATGAACATAAAGATAGAACGGCTCTATGTACCAGCATTTCAAGAGTTTCTTACAAGTTTCTAATCATTTCTCAGGACTATTATTGCGTATGTTAAGCGTTTATCCAAAAGTAGACAGTTTTCCGAGAAGTATACACATGAATCTTCAAAGTTTCAATTGAGTCATTCAGAAAACGCCAGTCTAATCAGAATCACCTGTAAATATAAACAGTATTCTTTTTATTTATCAGCTTCCTACATATTCTCAGCTTTATAAACAGCAATTCTTAATGTTTGAAAGCACATTTTTCAAAAATATGTCATCTAAAGTAACCAGAATGGTAAACATTATCTGTACTGTCGTCATTACACAACATTCTATCTCTAGTCTCCGTGATTGAACATGAACATAAAGATAGAACGGCTCTATGTACCAGCATTTCAAGTGTTTCTTACAAGTTTCTAATCATTTCTATGGACTATCAGGGTGTATGTTCAGCGTTTAACCAAAAGTAGACAGTTTTCCTAAGAGTATACACAGGAATCTTCAAGGTTTCAATTGAGTCATTCAGAAAACGACAGTCTAATCAGAATCACCTGTACATATAAACAGGATTCTCTTTATTTATCAGCTTCCTACATATTCTGAGCTTTATAAACAGCAATTCTTAATGTTTGAAGCACATTCTTCCAAAATATGTCATCTAAAGTAGCCAGAATTGTAAACATGATCTGTACTCTCCTCATTACGCAGCATTCTATCTCTAATCTCTGTGATTGAACATGAACATAAAGATAGAACGGCTCTATGTACCAGCATTTCAAGTGTTTCTTACAAGTTTCTAATCATTTCTCGGCACTATCATTGCGTATGTTAAGCGTTTTACCAAAAGTAGACAGTTTTCCTAGAAGTATACACAGGAAACTTCAAAGTTTCAATTGAGTCATTCAGAAAACGCCAGTCTAATCAGAATCACCTGTAAATAGAAACAGTATTCTCTTCATTGATCAGCCTCATACACATATTCTGAGCTTTAAAAACAATTCCTCATGTTGGAAGCACTTTCCTTGGATAAACACCATCTAGAGTAGCCGGAATTGTAAATATTATCATTACTCTCTTCATTTGAGAGTTTTCTACCTCTAATCTCGGTGTTTGAACTAGGCCACCAGGTTAGAACGGCTCTATTTACCCGTATTTAAACTGTTTCTTACATGTATCTCATCATTTCTGGGACTATCATGTGTATTGTAAGAGTTTTACCAAAAGTAGACAGTTTTCCCAGAAGAATACACATGAATCGTCAAGAGTTAAATTGTGCCATTCAGAAAAGGCCATGCAATTCAGCCTAGTTGTAAATAGGAAAAGTATTCTCTTCATATATCAGCTTCATACCCATATTCTCAGCTTTTTAAACGGAAATTCTTAATGTTTGAAAGCACTTTCTTCGGAAATACATCATCTAAAGTAGCCAGAATGGTAAACATTATCTGTACTCTCGTCATTACGCAGCAATCTATCTCTAATCTCCGTGATTTAACATGAACATAAAGCTAGAACGGCTCTATGTACCAGCATTTCAAGTGTTTCTTACAAGTTTCTAATCATTTCTCGGCACTATCATCGCGTATGTTAAGCGTTTAACCAAAACTAGACAGTTTTCCGAGAAGTATACACATGAATCTTCAAAGTTTCAATTGAGTCATTCAGAAAATGCCAGTCTAATCAGAATCACCTGTACATATAAACAGTATTCTCTTTATCAGCTTCCTACATATTCTGAGCTTTATAAACAGCAATTCTTAATGTTTGAAAGCACATTATTTGGAAATATGTCATCTAAGGTAGCCAGAATGGTAAACATTATCTGTACTCTCGTCATTACACAGCATTCTATCTCTAGTCTCCGTGATTGAACATGAACATAAAGATAGAACGGCTCTATGTACCAGCATTTCAAGTGTTTCTTACAAGTTTCTAATCATTTCTCGGCACTATCATTGCGTATGTTAAGCGTTTTACCAAAAGTAGACAATTTTCCTAGAAGTATACACAGAATCTTCAAGGTTTCAATTGAGTCATTCAGAATACGCCAGTCTAATCAGAATCACCTGTACATATAAACAGTATTCTCTTTATCAGCTTCCTACATATTCTCAGCTTTATAAACAGCAATTCTTAATGTTTGAAAGCACATTTTTCAAAAATATGTCATCTAAAGTAGCCAGAATGCTAAACATTATCTGCACTCTCGTCATTACACAGCATTCTATCTCTAATCTCCGTGATTGAACATGAACATAAAGATAGGACGGCTCTATGTACCAGCATTTCAAGTGTTTCTTACAAGTTTCTAATCATTTCTCGGGACTATCATGGTGTATGTTAAGCGTTTAACCAAAAGTAGACAGTTTTCCGAGAAGTATACACAGGAATCTTCAAGGTTTCAAATGAGTCATTCAGAAAATGCCAGTCTAATCAGAATCACCTGTAAATATAAAAAGTATTCTCTTTATTTATCAGCTTCCTACATATTCTGAGCTTTATAAACAGCAATTCTTAATGTTTGAAAGCACAAAATTTGGAAATATGTCATCTAAAGTAGCCAGAATGGTAAACATTATCTGTACTCTCGTCATTACACAGCATTCTATCTCTAATCTCCGTGATTGAACATGAACATAAAGATAGAACGGCTCTATGTACCAGCATTTCAAGTGTACACAGGAAACTTCAAAGTTTCAATTGAGTCATTCAGAAAACGCCAGTCTAATCAGAATCACCTGTAAATAGAAACAGTATTCTCTTCATTGATCAGCCTCATACACATATTCTGAGCTTTAAAAACAACAATTCCTCATGTTGGAAGCACTTTCCTTGGATAAACACCATCTAGAGTAGCCGGAATTGTAAATATTATCATTACTCTCTTCATTTGAGAGTTTTCTACCTCTAATCTCGGTGATTGAACTAGGCCATCAGGTTAGAACGGCTCTATTTACCCGTATTTAAACTGTTTCTTACATGTCTCTCATCATTTCTGGGACTATCATGTGTATTGTAAGAGTTTTACCAAAAGTAGACAGTTTTCCCAGAAGAATACACATGAATCTTCAAGAGTTAAATTGTGCCATTCAGAAAACGCCATGCAATTCAGCCTAGTTGTAAATATGAAAAGTATTCTCTTCATATATCAGCTCCATCCCATATACTCAGCTTTTTAAACGGAAAATCTTAATGTTTGAAAGCACTTTCTTGGGAAATACATCATCTAAAGTAGCCAGAATGGTAAACATTATCTGTACTCTCGTCATTACACAGCATTCTATCTCTAATCTCCGTGATTGAAAATGAACATAAAGCTAGAACGGCTCTATGTACCAGCATTTCAAGTGTTTCTTACAATTTTCTAATAATTTATCGGGACTATCATGGTGTATATTAAGCGTTTAACCAAAAGTAGACAGTATTCCTAAAAGTATACTCAGGAATCTTCAAGGTTTCAATTGAGTCATTCAGAAAACGCCAGTCTAATCAGAATCACCTGTACATATAAACAGTATTCTCTTTATTTATCAGCTTCCTACATATTCTGAGCTATATAAACAGCAATTCTTAATGTTTGAAAGCACATTCTTCCAAAATATGTCATCTAAAGTAGCCAGAATGGTAAACATTATCTGTACTCTCGTCATTACACAGCATTCTATCTCTAATCTCGGTGATTGAACATGAACATAAAGATAGGACGGCTCTATGTACTAGCATTTCAAGTGTTTCTTACAAGTTTCTAATCATTTCTCGGGACTATCATGGTGTATGTTAAGCGTTTAACCAAAAGTAGACAGTTTTCCGAGAAGTATACACAGGAATCTTCAAGGTTTCAAATGAGTCATTCAGAAAATGCCAGTCTAATCAGAATCACCTGTAAATATAAAAAGTATTCTCTTTATTTATCAGCTTCCTACATATTCTGAGTTTTATAAATAGCAATTCTTAATGTTTGAAAGCACAAAATTTGGAAATATGTCATCTAAAGTAGCCAGAATGGTAAACATTATCTGTACTCTCGTCATTACACAGCATTCTATCTCTAATCTCCGTGATTGAACATGAATATAAAGATAAAACGGCTCTATGTACCAGCATTTCAAGTGTTTCTTACAATTTTCTAATAATTTCTCCGGACTATCATGGTGTATATTAAGCGTTTAACCAAAAGTAGACAGTATTCCTAAAAGTATACTCAGGAATCTTCAAGGTTTCAATTGAGTCATTCAGAAAACGCCAGTCTAATCAGAATCACCTGTACATATAAACAGTATTCTCTTTATCAGCTTCCTACATATTCTCAGCTTTATAAACAGCAATTCTTAATGTTTGAAAGCACATTTTTCAAAAATATGTCATCTAAAGTAGCCAGAATGCTAAACATTATCTGCACTCTCGTCATTACACAGCATTCTCTCTCTAGTCTCCGTGATTGAACATGAACATAAAGATAGAACGGCTCTATGTACCAGCATTTCAAGTGTTTCTTACAAGTTTCTAATCATTTCTCGGCACTATCATTGCGTATGTTAAGCGTTTTACCAAAAGTAGACAGTTTTCCTGGAAGTATACACAGGAATCTTCAAGGTTTCAATTGAGTCATTCAGAAAACGCCAGTCTAATCAGAATCACCTGTACATATAAACAGTATTCTCTTTATCAGCTTCCTACATATTCTCAGCTTTATAAACAGCAATTCTTAATGTTTGAAAGCACATTTTTCAAAAATATGTCATCTAAAGTATCCAGAATGGTAAACATTATCTGTACTCTCGTCATTACACAGCATTCTATCTCTAATCTCCGTGATTGAACATGAACATAAAGATAGGACGGCTCTATGTACTAGCATTTCAAGTGTTTCTTACAAGTTTCTAATCATTTCTCGGGACTATCATGGTGTATGTTAAGCGTTTAACCAAAAGTAGACAGTTTTCCGAGAAGTATACACAGGAATCTTCAAGGTTTCAAATGAGTCATTCAGAAAATGCCAGTCTAATCAGAATCACCTGTAAATATAAAAAGTATTCTCTTTATTTATCAGCTTCCTACATATTCTGAGCTTTATAAACAGCAATTCTTAATGTTTGAAAGCACATTATTTGGAAATATGTCATCTAAAGTAGCCAGAATGGTAAACATTATCTGTACTCTCGTCATTACACAGCATTCTATCTCTAATCTCCGTGATTGAACATGAATATAAAGATAGAACGGCTCTATGTACCAGCATTTCAAGTGTTTCTTACAATTTTCTAATAATTTCTCAGGACTATCAGGGTGTATATTAAGCGTTTAACCAAAAGTAGACAGTATTCCTAAAAGTATACTCAGGAATCTTCAAGGTTTCAATTGAGTCATTCAGAAAACGCCAGTCTAATCAGAATCACCTGTACATATAAACAGGATTCTCTTTATTTTTCAGCATCCTACATATTCTGAGCTTTATAAACAGCAATTCTTAATGTTTGAAGCACATTCTTCCAAAATATGTCATCTAAAGTAGCCAGAATTGTAAACATGATCTGTACTCTCCTCATTACGCAGCATTCTATCTCTAATCTCTGTGATTGAACATGAACATAAAGATAGAACGGCTCTATGTACCAGCATTTCAAGTGTTTCTTACAAGTTTCTAATCATTTCTCGGCACTATCATTGCGTATGTTAAGCGTTTTACCAAAAGTAGACAGTTTTCCTAGAAGTATACACAGGAAACTTCAAAGTTCCAATTGAGTCATTCAGAAAACGCCAGTCTAATCAGAATCACCTGTAAATAGAAACAGTATTCTATTCATTGATCAGCCTCATACACATATTCTGAGCTTTAAAAACAACAATTCCTCATGTTGGAAGCACTTTCCTTGGATAAACACCATCTAGAGTAGCCGGAATTGTAAATATTATCATTACTCTCTTCATTTGAGAGTTTTCTACCTCTAATCTCGGTGATTGAACTAGGCCATCAGGTTAGAACGGCTCTATTTACCCGTATTTAAACTGTTTCTTACATGTCTCTCATCATTACTGGGACTATCATGTGTATTGTAAGAGTTTTACCAAAAGTAGACAGTTTTCCCAGAAGAATACACATGAATCTTCAAGAGTTAAATTGTGCCATTCAGAAAACGCCATGCAATTAAGCCTAGTTGTAAATATGAAAAGTATTCTCTTCATATATCAGCTCCATCCCATATTCTCAGCTTTTTAAACGGAAATTCTTAATGTTTGAAAGCACTTTCTTGGGAAATACATCATCTAAAGTAGCCAGAATGGTAAACATTATCTGTACTCTCGTCATTACGCAGCATTCTATCTCTAGTCTCCGTGATTGAACATGAACATAAAGATAGAACGGCTCTATGTACCAGCATTTCAAGAGTTTCTTACAAGTTTCTAATCATTTCTCAGGACTATTATTGCGTATGTTAAGCGTTTATCCAAAAGTAGACAGTTTTCCGAGAAGTATACACATGAATCTTCAAAGTTTCAATTGAGTCATTCAGAAAACGACAGTCTAATCAGAATCACCTGTAAATATAAACAGTATTCTTTTTATTTATCAGCTTCCTACATATTCTCAGCTTTATAAACAGCAATTCTTAATGTTTGAAAGCACATTTTTCAAAAATATGTCATCTAAAGTAACCAGAATGGTAAACATTATCTGTACTCTCGTCATTACACAACATTCTATCTCTAGTCTCCGTGATTGAACATGAACATAAAGATAGAACGGCTCTATGTACCAACATTTCAAGTGTTTCTTACAAGTTTCTAATCATTTCTATGGACTATCAGGGTGTATGTTCAGCGTTTAACCAAAAGTAGACAGTTTTCCTAAGAGTATACACAGGAATCTTCAAGGTTTCAATTGAGTCATTCAGAAAACGACAGTCTAATCAGAATCACCTGTACATATAAACAGGATTCTCTTTATTTATCAGCTTCCTACATATTCTGAGCTTTATAAACAGCAATTCTTAATGTTTGAAGCACATTCTTCCAAAATATGTCATCTAAAGTAGCCAGAATTGTAAACATGATCTGTACTCTCCTCATTACACAGCATTCTCTCTCTAGTCTCCGTGATTGAACATGAACATAAAGATAGAACGGCTCTATGTACCAGCATTTCAAGTGTTTCTTACAAGTTTCTAATCATTTCTCGGCACTATCATTGCGAATGTTAAGCGCTTTACCAAAAGTAGACAGTTTTCCTGGAAGTATACACAGGAATCTTCAAGGTTTCAATTGAGTCATTCAGAAAACGCCAGTCTAATCAGAATCACCTGTAAATAGAAACAGTATTCTCTTCATTGATCAGCCTCATACACATATTCTGAGCTTTAAAAACAATTCCTCATGTTGGAAGCACTTTCCTTGGATAAACACCATCTAGAGTAGCCGGAATTGTAAATATTATCATTACTCTCTTCATTTGAGAGTTTTCTACCTCTAATCTCGGTGTTTGAACTAGGCCACCAGGTTAGAACGGCTCTATTTACCCGTATTTAAACTGTTTCTTACATGTCTCTCATCATTTCTGGGACTATCATATGTATTGTAAGAGTTTTACCAAAAGTAGACAGTTTTCCGAGAAGTATACACATGAATCTTCAAAGTTTCAATTGAGTCATTCAGAAAATGCCAGTCTAATCAGAATCACCTGTACATATAAACAGTATTCTCTTTATTTATCAGCTTCCTACATATTCTGAGCTTTATAAACAGCAATTCTTAATGTTTGAAAGCACATTATTTGGAAATATGTCATCTAAGGTAGCCAGAATGGTAAACATTATCTGTACTCTCGTCATTACACAGCATTCTATCTCTAGTCTCCGTGATTGAACATGAACATAAAGATAGAACGGCTCTATGTACCAGCATTTCAAGTGTTTCTTACAAGTTTCTAATCATTTCTCGGCACTATCATTGCGTATGTTAAGCGTTTTACCAAAAGTAGACAATTTTCCTAGAAGTATACACAGAATCTTCAAGGTTTCAATTGAGTCATTCAGAAAACGCCAGTCTAATCAGAATCACCTGTACATATAAACAGTATTCTCTTTATCAGCTTCCTACATATTCTCAGCTTTATAAACAGCAATTCTTAATGTTTGAAAGCACATTTTTCAAAAATATGTCATCTAAAGTAGCCAGAATGCTAAACATTATCTGCACTCTCGTCATTACACAGCATTCTCTCTCTAGTCTCCGTGATTGAACATGAACATAAAGATAGAACGGCTCTATGTACCAGCATTTCAAGTGTTTCTTACAAGTTTCTAATCATTTCTCGGCACTATCATTGCGTATGTTAAGCGTTTTACCAAAAGTAGACAGTTTTCCTGGAAGTATACACAGGAATCTTCAAGGTTTCAATTGAGTCATTCAGAAAACGCCAGTCTAATCAGAATCACCTGTACATATAAACAGTATTCTCTTTATCAGCTTCCTACATATTCTCAGCTTTATAAACAGCAATTCTTAATGTTTGAAAGCACATTTTTCAAAAATATGTCATCTAAAGTATCCAGAATGGTAAACATTATCTGTACTCTCGTCATTACACAGCATTCTATCTCTAATCTCCGTGATTGAACATGAACATAAAGATAGGACGGCTCTATGTACTAGCATTTCAAGTGTTTCTTACAAGTTTCTAATCATTTCTCGGGACTATCATGGTGTATGTTAAGCGTTTAACCAAAAGTAGACAGTTTTCCGAGAAGTATACACAGGAATCTTCAAGGTTTCAAATGAGTCATTCAGAAAATGCCAGTCTAATCAGAATCACCTGTAAATATAAAAAGTATTCTCTTTATTTATCAGCTTCCTACATATTCTGAGCTTTATAAACAGCAATTCTTAATGTTTGAAAGCACATTATTTGGAAATATGTCATCTAAAGTAGCCAGAATGGTAAACATTATCTGTACTCTTGTCATTACACAGCATTCTATCTCTAATCTCCGTGATTGAACATGAATATAAAGATAGAACGGCTCTATGTACCAGCATTTCAAGTGTTTCTTACAAGTTTCTAATCATTTCTATGGACTATCAGGGTGTATGTTCAGCGTTTAACCAAAAGTAGACAGTTTTCCTAAGAGTATACACAGGAATCTTCAAGGTTTCAATTGAGTCATTCAGAAAACGCCAGTCTAATCAGAATCACCTGTACATATAAACAGTATTCTCTTTATTTATCAGCTTCCTACATATTCTGAGCTATATAAACAGCAATTCTTAATGTTTGAAAGCACATTCTTCCAAAATATGTCATCTAAAGTAGCCAGAATGGTAAACATTATCTGTACTCTCGTGATTACGCAGCATTCTATCTCTAGTCTCCGTGATTGAACATGAACATAAAGATAGAACGGCTCTATGTACCAGCATTTCAAGTGTTTCTTACAGTTTTCTAATCATTTCTCGGGACTATCTGGGTGTATGTTCAACGTTTAACCAAAAGTAGACAGTTTTCCTAAAAGTATACACAGGAATCTTCAAGGTTTCAATTGAGTCATTCAGAAAACGACAGTCTAATCAGAATCACCTGTACATATAAACAGGATTCTCTTTATTTATCAGCTTCCTACATATTCTGAGCTTTATAAACAGCAATTCTTAATGTTTGAAGCACATTCTTCCAAAATATGTCATCTAAAGTAGCCAGAATTGTAAACATGATCTGTACTCTCCTCATTACGCAGCATTCTATCTCTAATCTCTGTGATTGAACATGAACATAAAGATAGAACGGCTCTATGTACCAGCATTTCAAGTGTTTCTTACAAGTTTCTAATCATTTCTCGGCACTATCATTGCGTATGTTAAGCGTTTTACCAAAAGTAGACAGTTTTCCTAGAAGTATACACAGGAAACTTCAAAGTTTCAATTGAGTCTTTCAGAAAACGCCAGTCTAATCAGAATCACCTGTAAATAGAAACAGTATTCTCTTCATTGATCAGCCTCATACACATATTCTGAGCTTTAAAAACAACAATTCCTCATGTTGGAAGCACTTTCCTTGGATAAACACCATCTAGAGTAGCCGGAATTGTAAATATTATCATTACTCTCTTCATTTGAGAGTTTTCTACCTCTAATCTCGGTGATTGAACTAGGCCATCAGGTTAGAACTGCTCTATTTACCCGTATTTAAACTGTTTCTTACATGTCTCTCATCATTTCTGGGACTATCATGTGTATTGTAAGAGTTTTACCAAAAGTAGACAGTTTTCCCAGAAGAATACACATGAATCTTCAAGAGTTAAATTGTGCCATTCAGAAAACGCCATGCAATTCAGCCTAGTTGTAAATATGAAAAGTATTCTCTTCATATATCAGCTCCATCCCATATACTCAGCTTTTTAAACGGAAAATCTTAATGTTTGAAAGCACTTTCTTGGGAAATACATCATCTAAAGTAGCCAGAATGGTAAACATTGTCTGTACTCTCGTCATTACACAGCATTCTATCTCTAATCTCCGTGATTGAACATGAATATAAAGATAAAACGGCTCTATGTACCAGCATTTCAAGTGTTTCTTACAATTTTCTAATAATTTCTCCGGACTATCATGGTGTATATTAAGCGTTTAACCAAAAGTAGACAGTATTCCTAAAAGTATACTCAGGAATCTTCAAGGTTTCAATTGAGTCATTCAGAAAACGCCAGTCTAATCAGAATCACCTGTACATATAAACAGTATTCTCTTTATCAGCTTCCTACATATTCTCAGCTTTATAAACAGCAATTCTTAATGTTTGAAAGCACATTTTTCAAAAATATGTCATCTAAAGTAGCCAGAATGCTAAACATTATCTGCACTCTCGTCATTACACAGCATTCTCTCTCTAGTCTCCGTGATTGAACATGAACATAAAGATAGAACGGCTCTATGTACCAGCATTTCAAGTGTTTCTTACAAGTTTCTAATCATTTCTCGGCACTATCATTGCGTATGTTAAGCGTTTTACCAAAAGTAGACAGTTTTCCTGGAAGTATACACAGGAATCTTCAAGGTTTCAATTGAGTCATTCAGAAAACGCCAGTCTAATCAGAATCACCTGTACATATAAACAGTATTCTCTTTATCAGCTTCCTACATATTCTCAGCTTTATAAACAGCAATTCTTAATGTTTGAAAGCACATTTTTCAAAAATATGTCATCTAAAGTATCCAGAATGGTAAACATTATCTGTACTCTCGTCATTACACAGCATTCTATCTCTAATCTCCGTGATTGAACATGAACATAAAGATAGGACGGCTCTATGTACTAGCATTTCAAGTGTTTCTTACAAGTTTCTAATCATTTCTCGGGACTATCATGGTGTATGTTAAGCGTTTAACCAAAAGTAGACAGTTTTCCGAGAAGTATACACAGGAATCTTCAAGGTTTCAAATGAGTCATTCAGAAAATGCCAGTCTAATCAGAATCACCTGTAAATATAAAAAGTATTCTCTTTATTTATCAGCTTCCTACATATTCTGAGCTTTATAAACAGCAATTCTTAATGTTTGAAAGCACATTATTTGTA
This sequence comes from Myotis yumanensis, assembly GCF_028538775.1. NCBI lineage: Eukaryota > Metazoa > Chordata > Mammalia > Chiroptera > Vespertilionidae > Myotis > Myotis yumanensis. Next base: position 127,545 of record NW_027223815.1, read on the forward strand.
AATATGTCATCTAAAGTAGCCAGAATGGTAAACATTATCTGTACTCTCGTCATTACACAGCATTCTATCTCTAATCTCCGTGATTGAACATGAATATAAAGATAGAACGGCTCTATGTACCAGCATTTCAAGTGTTTCTTACAATTTTCTAATAATTTCTCAGGACTATCAGGGTGTATATTAAGCGTTTAACCAAAAGTAGACAGTATTCCTAAAAGTATACTCAGGAATCTTCAAGGTTTCAATTGAGTCATTCAGAAAACGCCAGTCTAATCAGAATCACCTGTACATATAAACAGGATTCTCTTTATTTTTCAGCATCCTACATATTCTGAGCTTTATAAACAGCAATTCTTAATGTTTGAAGCACATTCTTCCAAAATATGTCATCTAAAGTAGCCAGAATTGTAAACATTATCTGTACTCTCCTCATTACGCAGCATTCTATCTCTAATCTCTGTGATTGAACATGAACATAAAGATAGAACGGCTCTATGTACCAGCATTTCAAGTGTTTCTTACAAGTTTCTAATCATTTCTCGGCACTATCATTGCGTATGTTAAGCGTTTTACCAAAAGTAGACAGTTTTCCTAGAAGTATACACAGGAAACTTCAAAGTTTCAATTGAGTCATTCAGAAAACGCCAGTCTAATCAGAATCACCTGTAAATAGAAACAGTATTCTCTTCATTGATCAGCCTCATACACATATTCTGAGCTTTAAAAACAACAATTCCTCATGTTGGAAGCACTTTCCTTGGATAAACACCATCTAGAGTAGCCGGAATTGTAAATATTATCATTACTCTCTTCATTTGAGAGTTTTCTACCTCTAATCTCGGTGATTGAACTAGGCCATCAGGTTAGAACTGCTCTATTTACCCGTATTTAAACTGTTTCTTACATGTCTCTCATCATTTCTGGGACTATCATGTGTATTGTAAGAGTTTTACCAAAAGTAGACAGTTTTCCCAGAAGAATACACATGAATCTTCAAGAGTTAAATTGTGCCATTCAGAAAACGCCATGCAATTCAGCCTAGTTGTAAATATGAAAAGTATTCTCTTCATATATCAGCTCCATCCCATATACTCAGCTTTTTAAACGGAAAATCTTAATGTTTGAAAGCACTTTCTTGGGAAATACATCATCTAAAGTAGCCAGAATGGTAAACATTGTCTGTACTCTCGTCATTACACAGCATTCTATCTCTAATCTCCGTGATTGAACATGAATATAAAGATAAAACGGCTCTATGTACCAGCATTTCAAGTGTTTCTTACAATTTTCTAATAATTTCTCCGGACTATCATGGTGTATATTAAGCGTTTAACCAAAAGTAGACAGTATTCCTAAAAGTATACTCAGGAATCTTCAAGGTTTCAATTGAGTCATTCAGAAAACGCCAGTCTAATCAGAATCACCTGTACATATAAACAGTATTCTCTTTATCAGCTTCCTACATATTCTCAGCTTTATAAACAGCAATTCTTAATGTTTGAAAGCACATTTTTCAAAAATATGTCATCTAAAGTAGCCAGAATGCTAAACATTATCTGCACTCTCGTCATTACACAGCATTCTCTCTCTAGTCTCCGTGATTGAACATGAACATAAAGATAGAACGGCTCTATGTACCAGCATTTCAAGTGTTTCTTACAAGTTTCTAATCATTTCTCGGCACTATCATTGCGTATGTTAAGCGTTTTACCAAAAGTAGACAGTTTTCCTGGAAGTATACACAGGAATCTTCAAGGTTTCAATTGAGTCATTCAGAAAACGCCAGTCTAATCAGAATCACCTGTACATATAAACAGTATTCTCTTTATCAGCTTCCTACATATTCTCAGCTTTATAAACAGCAATTCTTAATGTTTGAAAGCACATTTTTCAAAAATATGTCATCTAAAGTATCCAGAATGGTAAACATTATCTGTACTCTCGTCATTACACAGCATTCTATCTCTAATCTCCGTGATTGAACATGAACATAAAGATAGGACGGCTCTATGTACTAGCATTTCAAGTGTTTCTTACAAGTTTCTAATCATTTCTCGGGACTATCATGGTGTATGTTAAGCGTTTAACCAAAAGTAGACAGTTTTCCGAGAAGTATACACAGGAATCTTCAAGGTTTCAAATGAGTCATTCAGAAAATGCCAGTCTAATCAGAATCACCTGTAAATATAAAAAGTATTCTCTTTATTTATCAGCTTCCTACATATTCTGAGCTTTATAAACAGCAATTCTTAATGTTTGAAAGCACATTATTTGTAAATATGTCATCTAAAGTAGCCAGAATGGTAAACATTATCTGTACTCTCGTCATTACACAGCATTCTATCTCTAATCTCCGTGATTGAACATGAATATAAAGATAGAACGGCTCTATGTACCAGCATTTCAAGTGTTTCTTACAATTTTCTAATAATTTCTCAGGACTATCAGGGTGTATATTAAGCGTTTAACCAAAAGTAGACAGTATTCCTAAAAGTATACTCAGGAATCTTCAAGGTTTCAATTGAGTCATTCAGAAAACGCCAGTCTAATCAGAATCACCTGTACATATAAACAGGATTCTCTTTATTTTTCAGCATCCTACATATTCTGAGCTTTATAAACAGCAATTCTTAATGTTTGAAGCACATTCTTCCAAAATATGTCATCTAAAGTAGCCAGAATTGTAAACATTATCTGTACTCTCCTCATTACGCAGCATTCTATCTCTAATCTCTGTGATTGAACATGAACATAAAGATAGAACGGCTCTATGTACCAGCATTTCAAGTGTTTCTTACAAGTTTCTAATCATTTCTCGGCACTATCATTGCGTATGTTAAGCGTTTTACCAAAAGTAGACAGTTTTCCTAGAAGTATACACAGGAAACTTCAAAGTTTCAATTGAGTCATTCAGAAAACGCCAGTCTAATCAGAATCACCTGTAAATAGAAACAGTATTCTATTCATTGATCAGCCTCATACACATATTCTGAGCTTTAAAAACAACAATTCCTCATGTTGGAAGCACTTTCCTTGGATAAACACCATCTAGAGTAGCCGGAATTGTAAATATTATCATTACTCTCTTCATTTGAGAGTTTTCTACCTCTAATCTCGGTGATTGAACTAGGCCATCAGGTTAGAACGGCTCTATTTACCCGTATTTAAACTGTTTCTTACATGTCTCTCATCATTACTGGGACTATCATGTGTATTGTAAGAGTTTTACCAAAAGTAGACAGTTTTCCCAGAAGAATACACATGAATCTTCAAGAGTTAAATTGTGCCATTCAGAAAACGCCATGCAATTAAGCCTAGTTGTAAATATGAAAAGTATTCTCTTCATATATCAGCTCCATCCCATATTCTCAGCTTTTTAAACGGAAATTCTTAATGTTTGAAAGCACTTTCTTGGGAAATACATCATCTAAAGTAGCCAGAATGGTAAACATTATCTGTACTCTCGTCATTACGCAGCATTCTATCTCTAGTCTCCGTGATTGAACATGAACATAAAGATAGAACGGCTCTATGTACCAGCATTTCAAGAGTTTCTTACAAGTTTCTAATCATTTCTCAGGACTATTATTGCGTATGTTAAGCGTTTATCCAAAAGTAGACAGTTTTCCGAGAAGTATACACATGAATCTTCAAAGTTTCAATTGAGTCATTCAGAAAACGACAGTCTAATCAGAATCACCTGTAAATATAAACAGTATTCTTTTTATTTATCAGCTTCCTACATATTCTCAGCTTTATAAACAGCAATTCTTAATGTTTGAAAGCACATTTTTCAAAAATATGTCATCTAAAGTAACCAGAATGGTAAACATTATCTGTACTCTCGTCATTACACAACATTCTATCTCTAGTCTCCGTGATTGAACATGAACATAAAGATAGAACGGCTCTATGTACCAACATTTCAAGTGTTTCTTACAAGTTTCTAATCATTTCTATGGACTATCAGGGTGTATGTTCAGCGTTTAACCAAAAGTAGACAGTTTTCCTAAGAGTATACACAGGAATCTTCAAGGTTTCAATTGAGTCATTCAGAAAACGACAGTCTAATCAGAATCACCTGTACATATAAACAGGATTCTCTTTATTTATCAGCTTCCTACATATTCTGAGCTTTATAAACAGCAATTCTTAATGTTTGAAGCACATTCTTCCAAAATATGTCATCTAAAGTAGCCAGAATTGTAAACATGATCTGTACTCTCCTCATTACGCAGCATTCTATCTCTAATCTCTGTGATTGAACATGAACATAAAGATAGAACGGCTCTATGTACCAGCATTTCAAGTGTTTCTTACAAGTTTCTAATCATTTCTCGGCACTATCATTGCGTATGTTAAGCGTTTTACCAAAAGTAGACAGTATTCCTAAAAGTATACTCAGGAATCTTCAAGGTTTCAATGGAGTCATTCAGAAAACGCCAGTCTAATCAGAATCACCTGTACATATAAAGAGTATTCTCTTTATTTATCAGCTTCCTACATATTCTGCGCTATATAAACAGCAATTCTTAATGTTTGAAAGCAAATTCTTCCAAATATGTCATCTAAAGTAGCCAGAATGGTAAACATTATCTGTACTCTCGTCATTACACAGCATTCTCTCTCTAGTCTCCGTGATTGAACATGAACATAAAGATAGAACGGCTCTATGTACCAGCATTTCAAGTGTTTCTTACAAGTTTCTAATCATTTCTCGGCACTATCATTGCGAATGTTAAGCGCTTTACCAAAAGTAGACAGTTTTCCTGGAAGTATACACAGGAATCTTCAAGGTTTCAATTGAGTCATTCAGAAAACGCCAGTCTAATCAGAATCACCTGTAAATAGAAACAGTATTCTATTCATTGATCAGCCTCATACACATATTCTGAGCTTTAAAAACAATTCCTCATGTTGGAAGCACTTTCCTTGGATAAACACCATCTAGAGTAGCCGGAATTGTAAATATTATCATTACTCTCTTCATTTGAGAGTTTTCTACCTCTAATCTCGGTGTTTGAACTAGGCCATCAGGTTAGAACGGCTCTATTTACCCGTATTTAAACTGTTTCTTACATGTCTCTCATCATTTCTGGGACTATCATATGTATTGTAAGAGTTTTACCAAAAGTAGACAGTTTTCCCAGAAGAATACACATGAATCGTCAAGAGTTAAATTGTGCCATTCAGAAAAGGCCATGCAATTCAGCCTAGTTGTAAATAGGAAAAGTATTCTCTTCATATATCAGCTTCATACCCATATTCTCAGCTTTTTAAACGGAAATTCTTAATGTTTGAAAGCACTTTCTTGGGAAATACATCATCTAAAGTAGCCAGAATGGTAAACATTATCTGTACTCTCGTCATTACGCAGCAATCTATCTCTAATCTCCGTGATTTAACATGAACATAAAGCTAGAACGGCTCTATGTACCAGCATTTCAAGTGTTTCTTACAAGTTTCTAATCATTTCTCGGCACTATCATTGCGTATGTTAAGCGTTTAACCAAAAGTAGACAGTTTTCCGAGAAGTATACACATGAATCTTCAAAGTTTCAATTGAGTCATTCAGAAAATGCCAGTCTAATCAGAATCACCTGTACATATAAACAGTATTCTCTTTATTTATCAGCTTCCTACATATTCTGAGCTTTATAAACAGCAATTCTTAATGTTTGAAAGCACATTATTTGGAAATATGTCATCTAAGGTAGCCAGAATGGTAAACATTATCTGTACTCTCGTCATTACACAGCATTCTATCTCTAGTCTCCGTTATTGAACATGAACATAAAGATAGAACGGCTCTATGTACCAGCATTTCAAGTGTTTCTTACAAGTTTCTAATCATTTCTCGGCACTATCATTGCGTATGTTAAGCGTTTTACCAAAAGTAGACAATTTTCCTAGAAGTATACACAGAATCTTCAAGGTTTCAATTGAGTCATTCAGAAAACGCCAGTCTAATCAGAATCACCTGTACATATAAACAGTATTCTCTTTATCAGCTTCCTACATATTCTCAGCTTTATAAACAGCAATTCTTAATGTTTGAAAGCACATTTTTCAAAAATATGTCATCTAAAGTAGCCAGAATGCTAAACATTATCTGCACTCTCGTCATTCCACAGCATTCTCTCTCTAGTCTCCGTGATTGAACATGAACATAAAGATAGAACGGCTCTATGTACCAGCATTTCAAGTGTTTCTTACAAGTTTCTAATCATTTCTCGGCACTATCATTGCGTATGTTAAGCGTTTTACCAAAAGTAGACAGTTTTCCTGGAAGTATACACAGGAATCTTCAAGGTTTCAATTGAGTCATTCAGAAAACGCCAGTCTAATCAGAATCACCTGTACATATAAACAGTATTCTCTTTATCAGCTTCCTACATATTCTCAGCTTTATAAACAGCAATTCTTAATGTTTGAAAGCACATTTTTCAAAAATATGTCATCTAAAGTATCCAGAATGGTAAACATTATCTGTACTCTCGTCATTACACAGCATTCTATCTCTAATCTCCGTGATTGAACATGAACATAAAGATAGGACGGCTCTATGTACTAGCATTTCAAGTGTTTCTTACAAGTTTCTAATCATTTCTCGGGACTATCATGGTGTATGTTAAGCGTTTAACCAAAAGTAGACAGTTTTCCGAGAAGTATACACAGGAATCTTCAAGGTTTCAAATGAGTCATTCAGAAAATGCCAGTCTAATCAGAATCACCTGTAAATATAAAAAGTATTCTCTTTATTTATCAGCTTCCTACATATTCTGAGCTTTATAAACAGCAATTCTTAATGTTTGAAAGCACATTATTTGGAAATATGTCATCTAAAGTAGCCAGAATGGTAAACATTATATGTACTCTTGTCATTACACAGCATTCTATCTCTAATCTCCGTGATTGAACATGAATATAAAGATAGAACGGCTCTATGTACCAGCATTTCAAGTGTTTCTTACAAGTTTCTAATCATTTCTATGGACTATCAGGGTGTATGTTCAGCGTTTAACCAAAAGTAGACAGTTTTCCTAAGAGTATACACAGGAATCTTCAAGGTTTCAATTGAGTCATTCAGAAAACGACAGTCTAATCAGAATCACCTGTACATATAAACAGGATTCTCTTTATTTATCAGCTTCCTACATATTCTGAGCTTTATAAACAGCAATTCTTAATGTTTGAAGCACATTCTTCCAAAATATGTCATCTAAAGTAGCCAGAATTGTAAACATGATCTGTACTCTCCTCATTACGCAGCATTCTATCTCTAATCTCTGTGATTGAACATGAACATAAAGATAGAACGGCTCTATGTACCAGCATTTCAAGTGTTTCTTACAAGTTTCTAATCATTTCTCGGCACTATCATTGCGTATGTTAAGCGTTTTACCAAAAGTAGACAGTTTTCCTAGAAGTATACACAGGAAACTTCAAAGTTTCAATTGAGTCATTCAGAAAACGCCAGTCTAATCAGAATCACCTGTAAATAGAAACAGTATTCTCTTCATTGATCAGCCTCATACACATATTCTGAGCTTTAAAAACAACAATTCCTCATGTTGGAAGCACTTTCCTTGGATAAACACCATCTAGAGTAGCCGGAATTGTAAATATTATCATTACTCTCTTCATTTGAGAGTTTTCTACCTCTAATCTCGGTGATTGAACTAGGCCATCAGGTTAGAACTGCTCTATTTACCCGTATTTAAACTGTTTCTTACATGTCTCTCATCATTTCTGGGACTATCATGTGTATTGTAAGAGTTTTACCAAAAGTAGACAGTTTTCCCAGAAGAATACACATGAATCTTCAAGAGTTAAATTGTGCCATTCAGAAAACGCCATGCAATTCAGCCTAGTTGTAAATATGAAAAGTATTCTCTTCATATATCAGCTCCATCCCATATACTCAGCTTTTTAAACGGAAAATCTTAATGTTTGAAAGCACTTTCTTGGGAAATACATCATCTAAAGTAGCCAGAATGGTAAACATTATCTGTACTCTCGTCATTACACAGCATTCTATCTCTAATCTCCGTGATTGAAAATGAACATAAAGCTAGAACGGCTCTATGTACCAGCATTTCAAGTGTTTCTTACAATTTTCTAATAATTTATCGGGACTATCATGGTGTATATTAAGCGTTTAACCAAAAGTAGACAGTATTCCTAAAAGTATACTCAGGAATCTTCAAGGTTTCAATTGAGTCATTCAGAAAATGCCAGTCTAATCAGAATCACCTGTACATATAAACAGTATTCTCTTTATTTATCAGCTTCCTACATATTCTGAGCTTTATAAACAGCAATTCTTAATGTTTGAAAGCACATTATTTGGAAATATGTCATCTAAGGTAGCCAGAATGGTAAACATTATCTGTACTCTCGTCATTACACAGCATTCTATCTCTAGTCTCCGTGATTGAACATGAACATAAAGATAGAACGGCTCTATGTACCAGCATTTCAAGTGTTTCTTACAAGTTTCTAATCATTTCTCGGCACTATCATTGCGTATGTTAAGCGTTTTACCAAAAGTAGACAATTTTCCTAGAAGTATACACAGAATCTTCAAGGTTTCAATTGAGTCATTCAGAAAACGCCAGTCTAATCAGAATCACCTGTACATATAAACAGTATTCTCTTTATCAGCTTCCTACATATTCTCAGCTTTATAAACAGCAATTCTTAATGTTTGAAAGCACATTTTTCAAAAATATGTCATCTAAAGTAGCCAGAATGCTAAACATTATCTGCACTCTCGTCATTCCACAGCATTCTCTCTCTAGTCTCCGTGATTGAACATGAACATAAAGATAGAACGGCTCTATGTACCAGCATTTCAAGTGTTTCTTACAAGTTTCTAATCATTTCTCGGCACTATCATTGCGTATGTTAAGCGTTTTACCAAAAGTAGACAGTTTTCCTGGAAGTATACACAGGAATCTTCAAGGTTTCAATTGAGTCATTCAGAAAACGCCAGTCTAATCAGAATCACCTGTACATATAAACAGTATTCTCTTTATCAGCTTCCTACATATTCTCAGCTTTATAAACAGCAATTCTTAATGTTTGAAAGCACATTTTTCAAAAATATGTCATCTAAAGTATCCAGAATGGTAAACATTATCTGTACTCTCGTCATTACACAGCATTCTATCTCTAATCTCCGTGATTGAACATGAACATAAAGATAGGACGGCTCTATGTACTAGCATTTCAAGTGTTTCTTACAAGTTTCTAATCATTTCTCGGGACTATCATGGTGTATGTTAAGCGTTTAACCAAAAGTAGACAGTTTTCCGAGAAGTATACACAGGAATCTTCAAGGTTTCAAATGAGTCATTCAGAAAATGCCAGTCTAATCAGAATCACCTGTAAATATAAAAAGTATTCTCTTTATTTATCAGCTTCCTACATATTCTGAGCTTTATAAACAGCAATTCTTAATGTTTGAAAGCACATTATTTGGAAATATGTCATCTAAAGTAGCCAGAATGGTAAACATTATCTGTACTCTTGTCATTACACAGCATTCTATCTCTAATCTCCGTGATTGAACATGAATATAAAGATAGAACGGCTCTATGTACCAGCATTTCAAGTGTTTCTTACAAGTTTCTAATCATTTCTATGGACTATCAGGGTGTATGTTCAGCGTTTAACCAAAAGTAGACAGTTTTCCTAAGAGTATACACAGGAATCTTCAAGGTTTCAATTGAGTCATTCAGAAAACGACAGTCTAATCAGAATCACCTGTACATATAAACAGGATTCTCTTTATTTATCAGCTTCCTACATATTCTGAGCTTTATAAACAGCAATTCTTAATGTTTGAAGCACATTCTTCCAAAATATGTCATCTAAAGTAGCCAGAATTGTAAACATGATCTGTACTCTCCTCATTACGCAGCATTCTATCTCTAATCTCTGTGATTGAACATGAACATAAAGATAGAACGGCTCTATGTACCAGCATTTCAAGTGTTTCTTACAAGTTTCTAATCATTTCTCGGCACTATCATTGCGTATGTTAAGCGTTTTACCAAAAGTAGACAGTTTTCCTAGAAGTATACACAGGAAACTTCAAAGTTTCAATTGAGTCATTCAGAAAACGCCAGTCTAATCAGAATCACCTGTAAATAGAAACAGTATTCTCTTCATTGATCAGCCTCATACACATATTCTGAGCTTTAAAAACAATTCCTCATGTTGGAAGCACTTTCCTTGGATAAACACCATCTAGAGTAGCCGGAATTGTAAATATTATCATTACTCTCTTCATTTGAGAGTTTTCTACCTCTAATCTCGGTGTTTGAACTAGGCCACCAGGTTAGAACGGCTCTATTTACCCGTATTTAAACTGTTTCTTACATGTATCTCATCATTTCTGGGACTATCATGTGTATTGTAAGAGTTTTACCAAAAGTAGACAGTTTTCCCAGAAGAATACACATGAATCGTCAAGAGTTAAATTGTGCCATTCAGAAAAGGCCATGCAATTCAGCCTAGTTGTAAATAGGAAAAGTATTCTCTTCATATATCAGCTTCATACCCATATTCTCAGCTTTTTAAACGGAAATTCTTAATGTTTGAAAGCACTTTCTTCGGAAATACATCATCTAAAGTAGCCAGAATGGTAAACATTATCTGTACTCTCGTCATTACGCAGCAATCTATCTCTAATCTCCGTGATTTAACATGAACATAAAGCTAGAACGGCTCTATGTACCAGCATTTCAAGTGTTTCTTACAAGTTTCTAATCATTTCTCGGCACTATCATTGCGTATGTTAAGCGTTTAACCAAAACTAGACAGTTTTCCGAGAAGTATACACATGAATCTTCAAAGTTTCAATTGAGTCATTCAGAAAATGCCAGTCTAATCAGAATCACCTGTACATATAAACAGTATTCTCTTTATCAGCTTCCTACATATTCTGAGCTTTATAAACAGCAATTCTTAATGTTTGAAAGCACATTATTTGGAAATATGTCATCTAAGGTAGCCAGAATGGTAAACATTATCTGTACTCTCGTCATTACACAGCATTCTATCTCTAGTCTCCGTGATTGAACATGAACATAAAGATAGAACGGCTCTATGTACCAGCATTTCAAGTGTTTCTTACAAGTTTCTAATCATTTCTCGGCACTATCATTGCGTATGTTAAGCGTTTTACCAAAAGTAGACAATTTTCCTAGAAGTATACACAGAATCTTCAAGGTTTCAATTGAGTCATTCAGAATACGCCAGTCTAATCAGAATCCCCTGTACATATAAACAGTATTCTCTTTATCAGCTTCCTACATATTCTCAGCTTTATAAACAGCAATTCTTAATGTTTGAAAGCACATTTTTCAAAAATATGTCATCTAAAGTAGCCAGAATGCTAAACATTATCTGCACTCTCGTCATTACACAGCATTCTATCTCTAATCTCCGTGATTGAACATGAACATAAAGACAGGACGGCTCTATGTACTAGCATTTCAAGTGTTTCTTACAAGTTTCTAATCATTTCTCGGGACTATCATGGTGTATGTTAAGCGTTTAACCAAAAGTAGACAGTTTTCCGAGAAGTATACACAGGAATCTTCAAGGTTTCAAATGAGTCATTCAGAAAATGCCAGTCTAATCAGAATCACCTGTAAATATAAAAAGTATTCTCTTTATTTATCAGCTTCGTACATATTCTGAGCTTTATAAACAGCAATTCTTAATGTTTGAAAGCACAAAATTTGGAAATATGTCATCTAAAGTAGCCAGAATGGTAAACATTATCTGTACTCTCGTCATTACACAGCATTCTATCTCTAATCTCCGTGATTGAACATGAATATAAAGATAAAACGGCTCTATGTACCAGCATTTCAAGTGTTTCTTACAATTTTCTAATAATTTCTCGGGACTATCATGGTGTATATTAAGCGTTTAACCAAAAGTAGACAGTATTCCTAAAAGTATACTCAGGAATCTTCAAGGTTTCAATTGAGTCATTCAGAAAACGCCAGTCTAATCAGAATCACCTGTACATATAAACAGTATTCTCTTTATTTATCAGCTTCCTACATATTCTGAGCTATATAAACAGCAATTCTTAATGTTTGAAAGCACATTCTTCCAAAATATGTCATCTAAAGTAGCCAGAATGGTAAACATTATCTGTACTCTCGTGATTACGCAGCATTCTATCTCTAGTCTCCGTGATTGAACATGAACATAAAGATAGAACGGCTCTATGTACCAGCATTTCAAGTGTTTCTTACAGTTTTCTAATCATTTCTCGGGACTATCTGGGGGTATGTTCAACGTTTAACCAAAAGTAGACAGTTTTCCTAAAAGTATACACAGGAATCTTCAAGGTTTCAATTGAGTCATTCAGAAAACGACAGTCTAATCAGAATCACCTGTACATATAAACAGGATTCTCTTTATTTATCAGCTTCCTACATATTCTGAGCTTTATAAACAGCAATTCTTAATGTTTGAAGCACATTCTTCCAAAATATGTCATCTAAAGTAGCCAGAATTGTAAACATGATCTGTACTCTCCTCATTACGCAGCATTCTATCTCTAATCTCTGTGATTGAACATGAACATAAAGATAGAACGGCTCTATGTACCAGCATTTCAAGTGTTTCTTACAAGTTTCTAATCATTTCTCGGCACTATCATTGCGTATGTTAAGCGTTTTACCAAAAGTAGACAGTTTTCCTAGAAGTATACACAGGAAACTTCAAAGTTTCAATTGAGTCATTCAGAAAACGCCAGTCTAATCAGAATCACCTGTAAATAGAAACAGTATTCTCTTCATTGATCAGCCTCATACACATATTCTGAGCTTTAAAAACAACAATTCCTCATGTTGGAAGCACTTTCCTTGGATAAACACCATCTAGAGTAGCCGGAATTGTAAATATTATCATTACTCTCTTCATTTGAGAGTTTTCTACCTCTAATCTCGGTGATTGAACTAGGCCATCAGGTTAGAACTGCTCTATTTACCCGTATTTAAACTGTTTCTTACATGTCTCTCATCATTTCTGGGACTATCATGTGTATTGTAAGAGTTTTACCAAAAGTAGACAGTTTTCCCAGAAGAATACACATGAATCTTCAAGAGTTAAATTGTGCCATTCAGAAAACGCCATGCAATTCAGCCTAGTTGTAAATATGAAAAGTATTCTCTTCATATATCAGCTCCATCCCATATACTCAGCTTTTTAAACGGAAAATCTTAATGTTTGAAAGCACTTTCTTGGGAAATACATCATCTAAAGTAGCCAGAATGGTAAACATTATCTGTACTCTCGTCATTACACAGCATTCTATCTCTAATCTCCGTGATTGAAAATGAACATAAAGCTAGAACGGCTCTATGTACCAGCATTTCAAGTGTTTCTTACAATTTTCTAATAATTTATCGGGACTATCATGGTGTATATTAAGCGTTTAACCAAAAGTAGACAGTATTCCTAAAAGTATACTCAGGAATCTTCAAGGTTTCAATTGAGTCATTCAGAAAACGCCAGTCTAATCAGAATCACCTGTACATATAAACAGTATTCTCTTTATTTATCAGCTTCCTACATATTCTGAGCTATATAAACAGCAATTCTTAATGTTTGAAAGCACATTCTTCCAAAATATGTCATCTAAAGTAGCCAGAATGGTAAACATTATCTGTACTCTCGTCATTACACAGCATTCTATCTCTAATCTCGGTGATTGAACATGAACATAAAGATAGGACGGCTCTATGTACTAGCATTTCAAGTGTTTCTTACAAGTTTCTAATCATTTCTCGGGACTATCAGGGTGTATGTTAAGCGTTTAACCAAAAGTAGACAGTTTTCCGAGAAGTATACACAGGAATCTTCAAGGTTTCAAATGAGTCATTCAGAAAATGCCAGTCTAATCAGAATCACCTGTAAATATAAAAAGTATTCTCTTTATTTATCAGCTTCCTACATATTCTGAGTTTTATAAATAGCAATTCTTAATGTTTGAAAGCACAAAATTTGGAAATATGTCATCTAAAGTAGCCAGAATGGTAAACATTATCTGTACTCTCGTCATTACACAGCATTCTATCTCTAATCTCCGTGATTGAACATGAATATAAAGATAAAACGGCTCTATGTACCAGCATTTCAAGTGTTTCTTACAATTTTCTAATAATTTCTCCGGACTATCATGGTGTATATTAAGCGTTTAACCAAAAGTAGACAGTATTCCTAAAAGTATACTCAGGAATCTTCAAGGTTTCAATTGAGTCATTCAGAAAACGCCAGTCTAATCAGAATCACCTGTATATATAAACAGTATTCTCTTTATCAGCTTCCTACATATTCTCAGCTTTATAAACAGCAATTCTTAATGTTTGAAAGCACATTTTTCAAAAATATGTCATCTAAAGTAGCCAGAATGCTAAACATTATCTGCACTCTCGTCATTACACAGCATTCTCTCTCTAGTCTCCGTGATTGAACATGAACATAAAGATAGAACGGCTCTATGTACCAGCATTTCAAGTGTTTCTTACAAGTTTCTAATCATTTCTCGGCACTATCATTGCGTATGTTAAGCGTTTTACCAAAAGTAGACAGTTTTCCTGGAAGTATACACAGGAATCTTCAAGATTTCAATTGAGTCATTCAGAAAACGCCAGTCTAATCAGAATCACCTGTACATATAAACAGTATTCTCTTTATCAGCTTCCTACATATTCTCAGCTTTATAAACAGCAATTCTTAATGTTTGAAAGCACATTTTTCAAAAATATGTCATCTAAAGTATCCAGAATGGTAAACATTATCTGTACTCTCGTCATTACACAGCATTCTATCTCTAATCTCCGTGATTGAACATGAACATAAAGATAGGACGGCTCTATGTACTAGCATTTCAAGTGTTTCTTACAAGTTTCTAATCATTTCTCGGGACTATCATGGTGTATGTTAAGCGTTTAACCAAAAGTAGACAGTTTTCCGAGAAGTATACACAGGAATCTTCAAGGTTTCAAATGAGTCATTCAGAAAATGCCAGTCTAATCAGAATCACCTGTAAATATAAAAAGTATTCTCTTTATTTATCAGCTTCCTACATATTCTGAGCTTTATAAACAGCAATTCTTAATGTTTGAAAGCACATTATTTGGAAATATGTCATCTAAAGTAGCCAGAATGGTAAACATTATCTGTACTCTCGTCATTACACAGCATTCTATCTCTAATCTCCGTGATTGAACATGAATATAAAGATAGAACGGCTCTATGTACCAGCATTTCAAGTGTTTCTTACAATTTTCTAATAATTTCTCAGGACTATCAGGGTGTATATTAAGCGTTTAACCAAAAGTAGACAGTATTCCTAAAAGTATACTCAGGAATCTTCAAGGTTTCAATTGAGTCATTCAGAAAACGCCAGTCTAATCAGAATCACCTGTACATATAAACAGGATTCTCTTTATTTTTCAGCATCCTACATATTCTGAGCTTTATAAACAGCAATTCTTAATGTTTGAAGCACATTCTTCCAAAATATGTCATCTAAAGTAGCCAGAATTGTAAACATGATCTGTACTCTCCTCATTACGCAGCATTCTATCTCTAATCTCTGTGATTGAACATGAACATAAAGATAGAACGGCTCTATGTACCAGCATTTCAAGTGTTTCTTACAAGTTTCTAATCATTTCTCGGCACTATCATTGCGTATGTTAAGCGTTTTACCAAAAGTAGACAGTTTTCCTAGAAGTATACACAGGAAACTTCAAAGTTTCAATTGAGTCATTCAGAAAACGCCAGTCTAATCAGAATCACCTGTAAATAGAAACAGTATTCTCTTCATTGATCAGCCTCATACACATATTCTGAGCTTTAAAAACAACAATTCCTCATGTTGGAAGCACTTTCCTTGGATAAACACCATCTAGAGTAGCCGGAATTGTAAATATTATCATTACTCTCTTCATTTGAGAGTTTTCTACCTCTAATCTCGGTGATTGAACTAGGCCATCAGGTTAGAACTGCTCTATTTACCCGTATTTAAACTGTTTCTTACATGTCTCTCATCATTTCTGGGACTATCATGTGTATTGTAAGAGTTTTACCAAAGGTAGACAGTTTTCCCAGAAGAATACACATGAATCTTCAAGAGTTAAATAGTGCCATTCAGAAAACGCCATGCAATTCAGCCTAGTTGTAAATATGAAAAGTATTCTCTTCATATATCAGCTCCATCCCATATACTCAGCTTTTTAAACGGAAAATCTTAATGTTTGAAAGCACTTTCTTGGGAAATACATCATCTAAAGTAGCCAGAATGGTAAACAGTATCTGTACTCTCGTCATTACGCAGCATTCTATCTCTAGTCTCCGTGATTGAACATGAACATAAAGATAGAACGGCTCTATGTACCAGCATTTCAAGAGTTTCTTACAAGTTTCTAATCATTTCTCAGGACTATTATTGCGTATGTTAAGCGTTTATCCAAAAGTAGACAGTTTTCCGAGAAGTATACACATGAATCTTCAAAGTTTCAATTGAGTCATTCAGAAAACGACAGTCTAATCAGAATCACCTGTAAATATAAACAGTATTCTTTTTATTTATCAGCTTCCTACATATTCTCAGCTTTATAAACAGCAATTCTTAATGTTTGAAAGCACATTTTTCAAAAATATGTCATCTAAAGTAACCAGAATGGTAAACATTATCTGTACTCTCGTCATTACACAACATTCTATCTCTAGTCTCCGTGATTGAACATGAACATAAAGATAGAACGGCTCTATGTACCAACATTTCAAGTGTTTCTTACAAGTTTCTAATCATTTCTATGGACTATCAGGGTGTATGTTCAGCGTTTAACCAAAAGTAGACAGTTTTCCTAAGAGTATACACAGGAATCTTCAAGGTTTCAATTGAGTCATTCAGAAAACGACAGTCTAATCAGAATCACCTGTACATATAAACAGGATTCTCTTTATTTATCAGCTTCCTACATATTCTGAGCTTTATAAACAGCAATTCTTAATGTTTGAAGCACATTCTTCCAAAATATGTCATCTAAAGTAGCCAGAATTGTAAACATGATCTGTACTCTCCTCATTACGCAGCATTCTATCTCTAATCTCTGTGATTGAACATGAACATAAAGATAGAACGGCTCTATGTACCAGCATTTCAAGTGTTTCTTACAAGTTTCTAATCATTTCTCGGCACTATCATTGCGTATGTTAAGCGTTTTACCAAAAGTAGACAGTATTCCTAAAAGTATACTCAGGAATCTTCAAGGTTTCAATGGAGTCATTCAGAAAACGCCAGTCTAATCAGAATCACCTGTACATATAAAGAGTATTCTCTTTATTTATCAGCTTCCTACATATTCTGCGCTATATAAACAGCAATTCTTAATGTTTGAAAGCAAATTCTTCCAAATATGTCATCTAAAGTAGCCAGAATGGTAAACATTATCTGTACTCTCGTCATTACACAGCATTCTCTCTCTAGTCTCCGTGATTGAACATGAACATAAAGATAGAACGGCTCTATGTACCAGCATTTCAAGTGTTTCTTACAAGTTTCTAATCATTTCTCGGCACTATCATTGCGAATGTTAAGCGCTTTACCAAAAGTAGACAGTTTTCCTGGAAGTATACACAGGAATCTTCAAGGTTTCAATTGAGTCATTCAGAAAACGCCAGTCTAATCAGAATCACCTGTAAATAGAAACAGTATTCTATTCATTGATCAGCCTCATACACATATTCTGAGCTTTAAAAACAATTCCTCATGTTGGAAGCACTTTCCTTGGATAAACACCATCTAGAGTAGCCGGAATTGTAAATATTATCATTACTCTCTTCATTTGAGAGTTTTCTACCTCTAATCTCGGTGTTTGAACTAGGCCATCAGGTTAGAACGGCTCTATTTACCCGTATTTAAACTGTTTCTTACATGTCTCTCATCATTTCTGGGACTATCATATGTATTGTAAGAGTTTTACCAAAAGTAGACAGTTTTCCCAGAAGAATACACATGAATCGTCAAGAGTTAAATTGTGCCATTCAGAAAAGGCCATGCAATTCAGCCTAGTTGTAAATAGGAAAAGTATTCTCTTCATATATCAGCTTCATACCCATATTCTCAGCTTTTTAAACGGAAATTCTTAATGTTTGAAAGCACTTTCTTGGGAAATACATCATCTAAAGTAGCCAGAATGGTAAACATTATCTGTACTCTCGTCATTACGCAGCAATCTATCTCTAATCTCCGTGATTTAACATGAACATAAAGCTAGAACGGCTCTATGTACCAGCATTTCAAGTGTTTCTTACAAGTTTCTAATCATTTCTCGGCACTATCATTGCGTATGTTAAGCGTTTAACCAAAAGTAGACAGTTTTCCGAGAAGTATACACATGAATCTTCAAAGTTTCAATTGAGTCATTCAGAAAATGCCAGTCTAATCAGAATCACCTGTACATATAAACAGTATTCTCTTTATTTATCCGCTTCCTACATATTCTGAGCTTTATAAACAGCAATTCTTAATGTTTGAAAGCACATTATTTGGAAATATGTCATCTAAGGTAGCCAGAATGGTAAACATTATCTGTACTCTCGTCATTACACAGCATTCTATCTCTAGTCTCCGTGATTGAACATGAACATAAAGATAGAACGGCTCTATGTACCAGCATTTCAAGTGTTTCTTACAAGTTTCTAATCATTTCTCGGCACTATCATTGCGTATGTTAAGCGTTTTACCAAAAGTAGACAATTTTCCTAGAAGTATACACAGAATCTTCAAGGTTTCAATTGAGTCATTCAGAAAACGCCAGTCTAATCAGAATCACCTGTACATATAAACAGTATTCTCTTTATCAGCTTCCTACATATTCTCAGCTTTATAAACAGCAATTCTTAATGTTTGAAAGCACATTTTTCAAAAATATGTCATCTAAAGTAGCCAGAATGCTAAACATTATCTGCACTCTCGTCATTCCACAGCATTCTCTCTCTAGTCTCCGTGATTGAACATGAACATAAAGATAGAACGGCTCTATGTACCAGCATTTCAAGTGTTTCTTACAAGTTTCTAATCATTTCTCGGCACTATCATTGCGTATGTTAAGCGTTTTACCAAAAGTAGACAGTTTTCCTGGAAGTATACACAGGAATCTTCAAGATTTCAATTGAGTCATTCAGAAAACGCCAGTCTAATCAGAATCACCTGTACATATAAACAGTATTCTCTTTATCAGCTTCCTACATATTCTCAGCTTTATAAACAGCAATTCTTAATGTTTGAAAGCACATTTTTCAAAAATATGTCATCTAAAGTATCCAGAATGGTAAACATTATCTGTACTCTCGTCATTACACAGCATTCTATCTCTAATCTCCGTGATTGAACATGAACATAAAGATAGGACGGCTCTATGTACTAGCATTTCAAGTGTTTCTTACAAGTTTCTAATCATTTCTCGGGACTATCATGGTGTATGTTAAGCGTTTAACCAAAAGTAGACAGTTTTCCGAGAAGTATACACAGGAATCTTCAAGGTTTCAAATGAGTCATTCAGAAAATGCCAGTCTAATCAGAATCACCTGTAAATATAAAAAGTATTCTCTTTATTTATCAGCTTCCTACATATTCTGAGTTTTATAAATAGCAATTCTTAATGTTTGAAAGCACAAAATTTGGAAATATGTCATCTAAAGTAGCCAGAATGGTAAACATTATCTGTACTCTCGTCATTACACAGCATTCTATCTCTAATCTCCGTGATTGAACATGAATATAAAGATAAAACGGCTCTATGTACCAGCATTTCAAGTGTTTCTTACAATTTTCTAATAATTTCTCCGGACTATCATGGTGTATATTAAGCGTTTAACCAAAAGTAGACAGTATTCCTAAAAGTATACTCAGGAATCTTCAAGGTTTCAATTGAGTCATTCAGAAAACGCCAGTCTAATCAGAATCACCTGTACATATAAACAGTATTCTCTTTATCAGCTTCCTACATATTCTCAGCTTTATAAACAGCAATTCTTAATGTTTGAAAGCACATTTTTCAAAAATATGTCATCTAAAGTAGCCAGAATGCTAAACATTATCTGCACTCTCGTCATTACACAGCATTCTCTCTCTAGTCTCCGTGATTGAACATGAACATAAAGATAGAACGGCTCTATGTACCAGCATTTCAAGTGTTTCTTACAAGTTTCTAATCATTTCTCGGCACTATCATTGCGTATGTTAAGCGTTTTACCAAAAGTAGACAGTTTTCCTGGAAGTATACACAGGAATCTTCAAGATTTCAATTGAGTCATTCAGAAAACGCCAGTCTAATCAGAATCACCTGTAAATATAAAAAGTGTTCTCTTTATTTATCAGCTTCCTACATATTCTGAGCTTTATAAACAGCAATTCTTAATGTTTGAAAGCACATTATTTGGAAATATGTCATCTAAAGTAGCCAGAATGGTAAACATTATCTGTACTCTCGTCATTACACAGCATTCTATCTCTAATCTCCGTGATTGAACATGAACATAAAGATAGAACGGCTCTATGTACCAGCATTTCAAGTGTTTCTTACAAGTTTCTAATAATTTCTCAGGACTATCAGGGTGTATATTAAGCGTTTAACCAAAAGTAGACAGTATTCCTAAAAGTATACTCAGGAATCTTCAAGGTTTCAATTGAGTCATTCAGAAAACGCCAGTCTAATCAGAATCACCTGTACATATAAACAGGATTCTCTTTATTTTTCAGCATCCTACATATTCTGAGCTTTATAAACAGCAATTCTTAATGTTTGAAGCACATTCTTCCAAAATATGTCATCTAAAGTAGCCAGAATTGTAAACATGATCTGTACTCTCCTCATTACGCAGCATTCTATCTCTAATCTCTGTGATTGAACATGAACATAAAGATAGAACGGCTCTATGTACCAGCATTTCAAGTGTTTCTTACAAGTTTCTAATCATTTCTCGGCACTATCATTGCGTATGTTAAGCGTTTTACCAAAAGTAGACAGTTTTCCTAGAAGTATACACAGGAAACTTCAAAGTTTCAATTGAGTCATTCAGAAAACGCCAGTCTAATCAGAATCACCTGTAAATAGAAACAGTATTCTCTTCATTGATCAGCCTCATACACATATTCTGAGCTTTAAAAACAACAATTCCTCATGTTGGAAGCACTTTCCTTGGATAAACACCATCTAGAGTAGCCGGAATTGTAAATATTATCATTACTCTCTTCATTTGAGAGTTTTCTACCTCTAATCTCGGTGATTGAACTAGGCCATCAGGTTAGAACTGCTCTATTTACCCGTATTTAAACTGTTTCTTACATGTCTCTCATCATTTCTGGGACTATCATGTGTATTGTAAGAGTTTTACCAAAGGTAGACAGTTTTCCCAGAAGAATACACATGAATCTTCAAGAGTTAAATTGTGCCATTCAGAAAACGCCATGCAATTCAGCCTAGTTGTAAATATGAAAAGTATTCTCTTCATATATCAGCTCCATCCCATATACTCAGCTTTTTAAACGGAAAATCTTAATGTTTGAAAGCACTTTCTTGGGAAATACATAATCTAAAGTAGCCAGAATGGTAAACATTATCTGTACTCTCGTCATTACACAGCATTCTATCTCTAATCTCCGTGATTGAAAATGAACATAAAGCTAGAACGGCTCTATGTACCAGCATTTCAAGTGTTTCTTACAATTTTCTAATAATTTATCGGGACTATCATGGTGTATATTAAGCGTTTAACCAAAAGTAGACAGTATTCCTAAAAGTATACTCAGGAATCTTCAAGGTTTCAATTGAGTCATTCAGAAAACGCCAGTCTAATCAGAATCACCTGTACATATAAACAGTATTCTCTTTATTTATCAGCTTCCTACATATTCTGAGCTATATAAACAGCAATTCTTAATGTTTGAAAGCACATTCTTCCAAAATATGTCATCTAAAGTAGCCAGAATGGTAAACATTATCTGTACTCTCGTCATTACACAGCATTCTATCTCTAATCTCGGTGATTGAACATGAACATAAAGATAGGACGGCTCTATGTACTAGCATTTCAAGTGTTTCTTACAAGTTTCTAATCATTTCTCGGGACTATCATGGTGTATGTTAAGCGTTTAACCAAAAGTAGACAGTTTTCCGAGAAGTATACACAGGAATCTTCAAGGTTTCAAATGAGTCATTCAGAAAATGCCAGTCTAATCAGAATCACCTGTAAATATAAAAAGTATTCTCTTTATTTATCAGCTTCCTACATATTCTGAGTTTTATAAATAGCAATTCTTAATGTTTGAAAGCACAAAATTTGGAAATATGTCATCTAAAGTAGCCAGAATGGTAAACATTATCTGTACTCTCGTCATTACACAGCATTCTATCTCTAATCTCCGTGATTGAACATGAATATAAAGATAAAACGGCTCTATGTACCAGCATTTCAAGTGTTTCTTACAATTTTCTAATAATTTCTCCGGACTATCATGGTGTATATTAAGCGTTTAACCAAAAGTAGACAGTATTCCTAAAAGTATACTCAGGAATCTTCAAGGTTTCAATTGAGTCATTCAGAAAACGCCAGTCTAATCAGAATCACCTGTACATATAAACAGTATTCTCTTTATCAGCTTCCTACATATTCTCAGCTTTATAAACAGCAATTCTTAATGTTTGAAAGCACATTTTTCAAAAATATGTCATCTAAAGTAGCCAGAATGCTAAACATTATCTGCACTCTCGTCATTACACAGCATTCTCTCTCTAGTCTCCGTGATTGAACATGAACATAAAGATAGAACGGCTCTATGTACCAGCATTTCAAGAGTTTCTTACAAGTTTCTAATCATTTCTCGGCACTATCATTGCGTATGTTAAGCGTTTTACCAAAAGTAGACAGTTTTCCTGGAAGTATACACAGGAATCTTCAAGATTTCAATTGAGTCATTCAGAAAACGCCAGTCTAATCAGAATCACCTGTAAATATAAAAAGTATTCTCTTTATTTATCAGCTTCCTACATATTCTGAGCTTTATAAACAGCAATTCTTAATGTTTGAAAGCACATTATTTGGAAATATGTCATCTAAAGTAGCCAGAATGGTAAACATTATCTGTACTCTCGTCATTACACAGCATTCTATCTCTAATCTCCGTGATTGAACATGAATATAAAGATAGAACGGCTCTATGTACCAGCATTTCAAGTGTTTCTTACAATTTTCTAATAATTTCTCAGGACTATCAGGGTGTATATTAAGCGTTTAACCAAAAGTAGACAGTATTCCTAAAAGTATACTCAGGAATCTTCAAGGTTTCAATTGAGTCATTCAGAAAACGCCAGTCTAATCAGAATCACCTGTACATATAAACAGTATTCTCTTTATTTTTCAGCATCCTACATATTCTGAGCTTTATAAACAGCAATTCTTAATGTTTGAAGCACATTCTTCCAAAATATGTCATCTAAAGTAGCCAGAATTGTAAACATGATCTGTACTCTCCTCATTACGCAGCATTCTATCTCTAATCTCTGTGATTGAACATGAACATAAAGATAGAACGGCTCTATGTACCAGCATTTCAAGTGTTTCTTACAAGTTTCTAATCATTTCTCGGCACTATCATTGCGTATGTTAAGCGTTTTACCAAAAGTAGACAGTTTTCCTAGAAGTATACACAGGAAACTTCAAAGTTTCAATTGAGTCATTCAGAAAACGCCAGTCTAATCAGAATCACCTGTAAATAGAAACAGTATTCTATTCATTGATCAGCCTCATACACATATTCTGAGCTTTAAAAACAACAATTCCTCATGTTGGAAGCACTTTCCTTGGATAAACACCATCTAGAGTAGCCGGAATTGTAAATATTATCATTACTCTCTTCATTTGAGAGTTTTCTACCTCTAATCTCGGTGATTGAACTAGGCCATCAGGTTAGAACGGCTCTATTTACCCGTATTTAAACTGTTTCTTACATGTCTCTCATCATTACTGGGACTATCATGTGTATTGTAAGAGTTTTACCAAAAGTAGACAGTTTTCCCAGAAGAATACACATGAATCTTCAAGAGTTAAATTGTGCCATTCAGAAAACGCCATGCAATTAAGCCTAGTTGTAAATATGAAAAGTATTCTCTTCATATATCAGCTCCATCCCATATTCTCAGCTTTTTAAACGGAAATTCTTAATGTTTGAAAGCACTTTCTTGCTAATACATCATCTAAAGTAGCCAGAATGGTAAACATTATCTGTACTCTCGTCATTACGCAGCATTCTATCTCTAGTCTCCGTGATTGAACATGAACATAAAGATAGAACGGCTCTATGTACCAGCATTTCAAGAGTTTCTTACAAGTTTCTAATCATTTCTCAGGACTATTATTGCGTATGTTAAGCGTTTATCCAAAAGTAGACAGTTTTCCGAGAAGTATACACATGAATCTTCAAAGTTTCAATTGAGTCATTCAGAAAACGACAGTCTAATCAGAATCACCTGTAAATATAAACAGTATTCTTTTTATTTATCAGCTTCCTACATATTCTCAGCTTTATAAACAGCAATTCTTAATGTTTGAAAGCACATTTTTCAAAAATATGTCATCTAAAGTAACCAGAATGGTAAACATTATCTGTACTCTCGTCATTACACAACATTCTATCTCTAGTCTCCGTGATTGAACATGAACATAAAGATAGAACGGCTCTATGTACCAACATTTCAAGTGTTTCTTACAAGTTTCTAATCATTTCTATGGACTATCAGGGTGTATGTTCAGCGTTTAACCAAAAGTAGACAGTTTTCCTAAGAGTATACACAGGAATCTTCAAGGTTTCAATTGAGTCATTCAGAAAACGACAGTCTAATCAGAATCACCTGTACATATAAACAGGATTCTCTTTATTTATCAGCTTCCTACATATTCTGAGCTTTATAAACAGCAATTCTTAATGTTTGAAAGCACATTATTTGGAAATATGTCATCTAAAGTAGCCAGAATGGTAAACATTATCTGTACTCTTGTCATTACACAGCATTCTATCTCTAATCTCCGTGATTGAACATGAATATAAAGATAGAACGGCTCTATGTACCAGCATTTCAAGTGTTTCTTACAAGTTTCTAATCATTTCTATGGACTATCAGGGTGTATGTTCAGCGTTTAACCAAAAGTAGACAGTTTTCCTAAGAGTATACACAGGAATCTTCAAGGTTTCAATTGAGTCATTCAGAAAACGCCAGTCTAATCAGAATCACCTGTACATATAAACAGTATTCTCTTTATTTATCAGCTTCCTACATATTCTGAGCTATATAAACAGCAATTCTTAATGTTTGAAAGCACATTCTTCCAAAATATGTCATCTAAAGTAGCCAGAATGGTAAACATTATCTGTACTCTCGTGATTACGCAGCATTCTATCTCTAGTCTCCGTGATTGAACATGAACATAAAGATAGAACGGCTCTATGTACCAGCATTTCAAGTGTTTCTTACAGTTTTCTAATCATTTCTCGGGACTATCTGGGTGTATGTTCAACGTTTAACCAAAAGTAGACAGTTTTCCTAAAAGTATACACAGGAATCTTCAAGGTTTCAATTGAGTCATTCAGAAAACGACAGTCTAATCAGAATCACCTGTACATATAAACAGGATTCTCTTTATTTATCAGCTTCCTACATATTCTGAGCTTTATAAACAGCAATTCTTAATGTTTGAAGCACATTCTTCCAAAATATGTCATCTAAAGTAGCCAGAATTGTAAACATGATCTGTACTCTCCTCATTACGCAGCATTCTATCTCTAATCTCTGTGATTGAACATGAACATAAAGATAGAACGGCTCTATGTACCAGCATTTCAAGTGTTTCTTACAAGTTTCTAATCATTTCTCGGCACTATCATTGCGTATGTTAAGCGTTTTACCAAAAGTAGACAGTTTTCCTAGAAGTATACACAGGAAACTTCAAAGTTTCAATTGAGTCATTCAGAAAACGCCAGTCTAATCAGAATCACCTGTAAATAGAAACAGTATTCTATTCATTGATCAGCCTCATACACATATTCTGAGCTTTAAAAACAACAATTCCTCATGTTGGAAGCACTTTCCTTGGATAAACACCATCTAGAGTAGCCGGAATTGTAAATATTATCATTACTCTCTTCATTTGAGAGTTTTCTACCTCTAATCTCGGTGATTGAACTAGGCCATCAGGTTAGAACGGCTCTATTTACCCGTATTTAAACTGTTTCTTACATGTCTCTCATCATTTCTGGGACTATCATGTGTATTGTAAGAGTTTTACCAAAAGTAGACAGTTTTCCCAGAAGAATACACATGAATCTTCAAGAGTTAAATTGTGCCATTCAGAAAACGCCATGCAATTAAGCCTAGTTGTAAATATGAAAAGTATTCTCTTCATATATCAGCTCCATCCCATATTCTCAGCTTTTTAAACGGAAATTCTTAATGTTTGAAAGCACTTTCTTGGGAAATACATCATCTAAAGTAGCCAGAATGGTAAACATTATCTGTACTCTCGTCATTACACAGCATTCTATCTCTAATCTCCGTGATTGAAAATGAACATAAAGCTAGAACGGCTCTATGTACCAGCATTTCAAGTGTTTCTTACAATTTTCTAATAATTTATCGGGACTATCATGGTGTATATTAAGCGTTTAACCAAAAGTAGACAGTATTCCTAAAAGTATACTCAGGAATCTTCAAGGTTTCAATTGAGTCATTCAGAAAACGCCAGTCTAATCAGAATCACCTGTACATATAAACAGTATTCTCTTTATTTATCAGCTTCCTACATATTCTGAGCTATATAAACAGCAATTCTTAATGTTTGAAAGCACATTCTTCCAAAATATGTCATCTAAAGTAGCCAGAATGGTAAACATTATCTGTACTCTCGTCATTACACAGCATTCTATCTCTAATCTCGGTGATTGAACATGAACATAAAGATAGGACGGC
Organism: Myotis yumanensis; assembly: GCF_028538775.1. Taxonomy (NCBI): domain Eukaryota; kingdom Metazoa; phylum Chordata; class Mammalia; order Chiroptera; family Vespertilionidae; genus Myotis; species Myotis yumanensis. The sequence continues at coordinate 154,616 of NW_027223815.1, forward strand.
TCTATGTACTAGCATTTCAAGTGTTTCTTACAAGTTTCTAATCATTTCTCGGGACTATCATGGTGTATGTTAAGCGTTTAACCAAAAGTAGACAGTTTTCCGAGAAGTATACACAGGAATCTTCAAGGTTTCAAATGAGTCATTCAGAAAATGCCAGTCTAATCAGAATCACCTGTAAATATAAAAAGTATTCTCTTTATTTATCAGCTTCCTACATATTCTGAGTTTTATAAATAGCAATTCTTAATGTTTGAAAGCACAAAATTTGGAAATATGTCATCTAAAGTAGCCAGAATGGTAAACATTATCTGTACTCTCGTCATTACACAGCATTCTATCTCTAATCTCCGTGATTGAACATGAATATAAAGATAAAACGGCTCTATGTACCAGCATTTCAAGTGTTTCTTACAATTTTCTAATAATTTCTCCGGACTATCATGGTGTATATTAAGCGTTTAACCAAAAGTAGACAGTATTCCTAAAAGTATACTCAGGAATCTTCAAGGTTTCAATTGAGTCATTCAGAAAACGCCAGTCTAATCAGAATCACCTGTACATATAAACAGTATTCTCTTTATCAGCTTCCTACATATTCTCAGCTTTATAAACAGCAATTCTTAATGTTTGAAAGCACATTTTTCAAAAATATGTCATCTAAAGTAGCCAGAATGCTAAACATTATCTGCACTCTCGTCATTACACAGCATTCTCTCTCTAGTCTCCGTGATTGAACATGAACATAAAGATAGAACGGCTCTATGTACCAGCATTTCAAGAGTTTCTTACAAGTTTCTAATCATTTCTCGGCACTATCATTGCGTATGTTAAGCGTTTTACCAAAAGTAGACAGTTTTCCTGGAAGTATACACAGGAATCTTCAAGATTTCAATTGAGTCATTCAGAAAACGCCAGTCTAATCAGAATCACCTGTAAATATAAAAAGTATTCTCTTTATTTATCAGCTTCCTACATATTCTGAGCTTTATAAACAGCAATTCTTAATGTTTGAAAGCACATTATTTGGAAATATGTCATCTAAAGTAGCCAGAATGGTAAACATTATCTGTACTCTCGTCATTACACAGCATTCTATCTCTAATCTCCGTGATTGAACATGAATATAAAGATAGAACGGCTCTATGTACCAGCATTTCAAGTGTTTCTTACAATTTTCTAATAATTTCTCAGGACTATCAGGGTGTATATTAAGCGTTTAACCAAAAGTAGACAGTATTCCTAAAAGTATACTCAGGAATCTTCAAGGTTTCAATTGAGTCATTCAGAAAACGCCAGTCTAATCAGAATCACCTGTACATATAAACAGTATTCTCTTTATTTTTCAGCATCCTACATATTCTGAGCTTTATAAACAGCAATTCTTAATGTTTGAAGCACATTCTTCCAAAATATGTCATCTAAAGTAGCCAGAATTGTAAACATGATCTGTACTCTCCTCATTACGCAGCATTCTATCTCTAATCTCTGTGATTGAACATGAACATAAAGATAGAACGGCTCTATGTACCAGCATTTCAAGTGTTTCTTACAAGTTTCTAATCATTTCTCGGCACTATCATTGCGTATGTTAAGCGTTTTACCAAAAGTAGACAGTTTTCCTAGAAGTATACACAGGAAACTTCAAAGTTTCAATTGAGTCATTCAGAAAACGCCAGTCTAATCAGAATCACCTGTAAATAGAAACAGTATTCTATTCATTGATCAGCCTCATACACATATTCTGAGCTTTAAAAACAACAATTCCTCATGTTGGAAGCACTTTCCTTGGATAAACACCATCTAGAGTAGCCGGAATTGTAAATATTATCATTACTCTCTTCATTTGAGAGTTTTCTACCTCTAATCTCGGTGATTGAACTAGGCCATCAGGTTAGAACGGCTCTATTTACCCGTATTTAAACTGTTTCTTACATGTCTCTCATCATTACTGGGACTATCATGTGTATTGTAAGAGTTTTACCAAAAGTAGACAGTTTTCCCAGAAGAATACACATGAATCTTCAAGAGTTAAATTGTGCCATTCAGAAAACGCCATGCAATTAAGCCTAGTTGTAAATATGAAAAGTATTCTCTTCATATATCAGCTCCATCCCATATTCTCAGCTTTTTAAACGGAAATTCTTAATGTTTGAAAGCACTTTCTTGCTAATACATCATCTAAAGTAGCCAGAATGGTAAACATTATCTGTACTCTCGTCATTACGCAGCATTCTATCTCTAGTCTCCGTGATTGAACATGAACATAAAGATAGAACGGCTCTATGTACCAGCATTTCAAGAGTTTCTTACAAGTTTCTAATCATTTCTCAGGACTATTATTGCGTATGTTAAGCGTTTATCCAAAAGTAGACAGTTTTCCGAGAAGTATACACATGAATCTTCAAAGTTTCAATTGAGTCATTCAGAAAACGACAGTCTAATCAGAATCACCTGTAAATATAAACAGTATTCTTTTTATTTATCAGCTTCCTACATATTCTCAGCTTTATAAACAGCAATTCTTAATGTTTGAAAGCACATTTTTCAAAAATATGTCATCTAAAGTAACCAGAATGGTAAACATTATCTGTACTCTCGTCATTACACAACATTCTATCTCTAGTCTCCGTGATTGAACATGAACATAAAGATAGAACGGCTCTATGTACCAACATTTCAAGTGTTTCTTACAAGTTTCTAATCATTTCTATGGACTATCAGGGTGTATGTTCAGCGTTTAACCAAAAGTAGACAGTTTTCCTAAGAGTATACACAGGAATCTTCAAGGTTTCAATTGAGTCATTCAGAAAACGACAGTCTAATCAGAATCACCTGTACATATAAACAGGATTCTCTTTATTTATCAGCTTCCTACATATTCTGAGCTTTATAAACAGCAATTCTTAATGTTTGAAAGCACATTATTTGGAAATATGTCATCTAAAGTAGCCAGAATGGTAAACATTATCTGTACTCTTGTCATTACACAGCATTCTATCTCTAATCTCCGTGATTGAACATGAATATAAAGATAGAACGGCTCTATGTACCAGCATTTCAAGTGTTTCTTACAAGTTTCTAATCATTTCTATGGACTATCAGGGTGTATGTTCAGCGTTTAACCAAAAGTAGACAGTTTTCCTAAGAGTATACACAGGAATCTTCAAGGTTTCAATTGAGTCATTCAGAAAACGCCAGTCTAATCAGAATCACCTGTACATATAAACAGTATTCTCTTTATTTATCAGCTTCCTACATATTCTGAGCTATATAAACAGCAATTCTTAATGTTTGAAAGCACATTCTTCCAAAATATGTCATCTAAAGTAGCCAGAATGGTAAACATTATCTGTACTCTCGTGATTACGCAGCATTCTATCTCTAGTCTCCGTGATTGAACATGAACATAAAGATAGAACGGCTCTATGTACCAGCATTTCAAGTGTTTCTTACAGTTTTCTAATCATTTCTCGGGACTATCTGGGTGTATGTTCAACGTTTAACCAAAAGTAGACAGTTTTCCTAAAAGTATACACAGGAATCTTCAAGGTTTCAATTGAGTCATTCAGAAAACGACAGTCTAATCAGAATCACCTGTACATATAAACAGGATTCTCTTTATTTATCAGCTTCCTACATATTCTGAGCTTTATAAACAGCAATTCTTAATGTTTGAAGCACATTCTTCCAAAATATGTCATCTAAAGTAGCCAGAATTGTAAACATGATCTGTACTCTCCTCATTACGCAGCATTCTATCTCTAATCTCTGTGATTGAACATGAACATAAAGATAGAACGGCTCTATGTACCAGCATTTCAAGTGTTTCTTACAAGTTTCTAATCATTTCTCGGCACTATCATTGCGTATGTTAAGCGTTTTACCAAAAGTAGACAGTTTTCCTAGAAGTATACACAGGAAACTTCAAAGTTTCAATTGAGTCATTCAGAAAACGCCAGTCTAATCAGAATCACCTGTAAATAGAAACAGTATTCTATTCATTGATCAGCCTCATACACATATTCTGAGCTTTAAAAACAACAATTCCTCATGTTGGAAGCACTTTCCTTGGATAAACACCATCTAGAGTAGCCGGAATTGTAAATATTATCATTACTCTCTTCATTTGAGAGTTTTCTACCTCTAATCTCGGTGATTGAACTAGGCCATCAGGTTAGAACGGCTCTATTTACCCGTATTTAAACTGTTTCTTACATGTCTCTCATCATTTCTGGGACTATCATGTGTATTGTAAGAGTTTTACCAAAAGTAGACAGTTTTCCCAGAAGAATACACATGAATCTTCAAGAGTTAAATTGTGCCATTCAGAAAACGCCATGCAATTAAGCCTAGTTGTAAATATGAAAAGTATTCTCTTCATATATCAGCTCCATCCCATATTCTCAGCTTTTTAAACGGAAATTCTTAATGTTTGAAAGCACTTTCTTGGGAAATACATCATCTAAAGTAGCCAGAATGGTAAACATTATCTGTACTCTCGTCATTACGCAGCATTCTATCTCTAGTCTCCGTGATTGAACATGAACATAAAGATAGAACGGCTCTATGTACCAGCATTTCAAGAGTTTCTTACAAGTTTCTAATCATTTCTCAGGACTATTATTGCGTATGTTAAGCGTTTATCCAAAACTAGACAGTTTTCCGAGAAGTGTACACATGAATCTTCAAAGTTTCAATTGAGTCATTCAGAAAACGACAGTCTAATCAGAATCACCTGTAAATATAAACAGTATTCTTTTTATTTATCAGCTTCCTACATATTCTCAGCTTTATAAACAGCAATTCTTAATGTTTGAAAGCACATTTTTCAAAAATATGTCATCTAAAGTAACCAGAATGGTAAACATTATCTGTACTCTCGTCATTACACAACATTCTCTCTCTAGTCTCCGTGATTGAACATGAACATAAAGATAGAACGGCTCTATGTACCAGCATTTCAAGTGTTTCTTACAAGTTTCTAATCATTTCTATGGACTATCAGGGTGTATGTTCAGCGTTTAACCAAAAGTAGACAGTTTTCCTAAGAGTATACACAGGAATCTTCAAAGTTTCAATTGAGTCATTCAGAAAACGCCCGTCTAATCAGAATCACTTGTAAATAGAAACAGTATTCTCTTCATTGATCAGCCTCATACACATATTCTGAGCTTTAAAAACAATTCCTCATGTTGGAAGCACTTTCCTTGGATAAACACCATCTAGAGTAGCCGGAATTGTAAATATTATCATTACTCTCTTCATTTGAGAGTTTTCTACCTCTAATCTCGGTGTTTGAACTAGGCCATCAGGTTAGAACGGCTCTATTTACCCGTATTTAAACTGTTTCTTACATGTCTCTCATCATTTCTGGGACTATCATGTGTATTGTAAGAGTTTTACCAAAAGTAGACAGTTTTCCCAGAAGAATACACATGAATCGTCAAGAGTTAAATTGTGCCATTCAGAAAAGGCCATGCAATTCAGCCTAGTTGTAAATAGGAAAAGTATTCTCTTCATATATCAGCTTCATACCCATATTCTCAGCTTTTTAAACGGAAATTCTTAATGTTTGAAAGCACTTTCTTCGGAAATACATCATCTAAAGTAGCCAGAATGGTAAACATTATCTGTACTCTCGTCATTACGCAGCAATCTATCTCTAATCTCCGTGATTTAACATGAACATAAAGCTAGAACGGCTCTATGTACCAGCATTTCAAGTGTTTCTTACAAGTTTCTAATCATTTCTCGGCACTATCATTGCGTATGTTAAGCGTTTAACCAAAAGTAGACAGTTTTCCGAGAAGTATACACATGAATCTTCAAAGTTTCAATTGAGTCATTCAGAAAATGCCAGTCTAATCAGAATCACCTGTACATATAAACAGTATTCTCTTTATTTATCAGCTTCCTACATATTCTGAGCTTTATAAACAGCAATTCTTAATGTTTGAAAGCACATTATTTGGAAATATGTCATCTAAGGTAGCCAGAATGGTAAACATTATCTGTACTCTCGTCATTACACAGCATTCTATCTCTAGTCTCCGTGATTGAACATGAACATAAAGATAGAACGGCTCTATGTACCAGCATTTCAAGTGTTTCTTACAATTTTCTAATAATTTATCGGGACTATCATGGTGTATATTAAGCGTTTAACCAAAAGTAGACAGTATTCCTAAAAGTATACTCAGGAATCTTCAAGGTTTCAATTGAGTCATTCAGAAAACGCCAGTCTAATCAGAATCACCTGTACATATAAACAGTATTCTCTTTATTTATCAGCTTCCTACATATTCTGAGCTATATAAACAGCAATTCTTAATGTTTGAAAGCACATTCTTCCAAAATATGTCATCTAAAGTAGCCAGAATGGTAAACATGATCTGTACTCTCGTCATTACACAGCATTCTATCTCTAATCTCTGTGATTGAACATGAACATAAAGATAGGACGGCTCTATGTACTAGCATTTCAAGTGTTTCTTACAAGTTTCTAATCATTTCTCGGGACTATCATGGTGTATGTTAAGCGTTTAACCAAAAGTAGACAGTTTTCCGAGAAGTATACACAGGAATCTTCAAGGTTTCAAATGAGTCATTCAGAAAATGCCAGTCTAATCAGAATCACCTGTAAATATAAAAAGTATTCTCTTTATTTATCAGCTTCCTACATATTCTGAGTTTTATAAATAGCAATTCTTAATGTTTGAAAGCACAAAATTTGGAAATATGTCATCTAAAGTAGCCAGAATGGTAAACATTATCTGTACTCTCGTCATTACACAGCATTCTATCTCTAATCTCCGTGATTGAACATGAATATAAAGATAAAACGGCTCTATGTACCAGCATTTCAAGTGTTTCTTACAATTTTCTAATAATTTCTCCGGACTATCATGGTGTATGTTAAGCGTTTAACCAAAAGTAGACAGTATTCCTAAAAGTATACTCAGGAATCTTCAAGGTTTCAATTGAGTCATTCAGAAAATGCCAGTCTAATCAGAATCACCTGTACATATAAACAGTATTCTCTTTATTTATCAGCTTCCTACATATTCTGAGCTATATAAACAGCAATTCTTAATGTTTGAAAGCACATTCTTCCAAAATATGTCATCTAAAGTAGCCAGAATGGTAAACATTATCTGTACTCTCGTGATTACGCAGCATTCTATCTCTAGTCTCCGTGATTGAACATGAACATAAAGATAGAACGGCTCTATGTACCAGCATTTCAAGTGTTTCTTACAGTTTTCTAATCATTTCTATGGACTATCAGGGTGTATGTTCAACGTTTAACCAAAAGTAGACAGTTTTCCTAAAAGTATACACAGGAATCTTCAAGGTTTCAATTGAGTCATTCAGAAAACGCCAGTCTAATCAGAATCACCTGTAAATAGAAACAGTATTCTATTCATTGAGCAGCCTCATACACATATTCTGAGCTTTAAAAACAATTCCTCATGTTGGAAGCACTTTCCTTGGATAAACACCATCTAGAGTAGCCGGAATTGTAAATATTATCATTACTCTCTTCATTTGAGAGTTTTCTACCTCTAATCTCGGTGATTGAACTAGGCCATCAGGTTAGAACTGCTCTATTTACCCGTATTTAAACTGTTTCTTACATGTCTCTCATCATTTCTGGGACTATCATGTGTATTGTAAGAGTTTTACCAAAAGTAGACAGTTTTCCCAGAAGAATACACATGAATCTTCAAGAGTTAAATTGTGCCATTCAGAAAACGCCATGCAATTCAGCCTAGTTGTAAATATGAAAAGTATTCTCTTCATATATCAGCTCCATCCCATATACTCAGCTTTTTAAACGGAAAATCTTAATGTTTGAAAGCACTTTCTTGGGAAATACATCATCTAAAGTAGCCAGAATGGTAAACATTATCTGTACTCTCGTCATTACACAGCATTCTATCTCTAATCTCCGTGATTGAAAATGAACATAAAGCTAGAACGGCTCTATGTACCAGCATTTCAAGTGTTTCTTACAATTTTCTAATAATTTATCGGGACTATCATGGTGTATATTAAGCGTTTAACCAAAAGTAGACAGTATTCCTAAAAGTATACTCAGGAATCTTCAAGGTTTCAATTGAGTCATTCAGAAAACGCCAGTCTAATCAGAATCACCTGTACATATAAACAGTATTTTCTTTATTTATCAGCTTCCTACATATTCTGAGCTATATAAACAGCAATTCTTAATGTTTGAAAGCACATTCTTCCAAAATATGTCATCTAAAGTAGCCAGAATGGTAAACATTATCTGTACTCTCGTCATTACACAGCATTCTATCTCTAATCTCGGTGATTGAACATGAACATAAAGATAGGACGGCTCTATGTACTAGCATTTCAAGTGTTTCTTACAAGTTTCTAATCATTTCTCGGGACTATCATGGTGTATGTTAATCGTTTAACCAAAAGTAGACAGTTTTCCGAGAAGTATACACAGGAATCTTCAAGGTTTCAAATGAGTCATTCAGAAAATGCCAGTCTAATCAGAATCACCTGTAAATATAAAAAGTATTCTCTTTATTTATCAGCTTCCTACATATTCTGAGTTTTATAAATAGCAATTCTTAATGTTTGAAAGCACAAAATTTGGAAATATGTCATCTAAAGTAGCCAGAATGGTAAACATTATCTGTACTCTCGTCATTACACAGCATTCTATCTCTAATCTCCGTGATTGAACATGAATATAAAGCTAGAACGGCTCTATGTACCAGCATTTCAAGTGTTTCTTACAATTTTCTAATAATTTATCGGGACTATCATGGTGTATATTAAGCGTTTAACCAAAAGTAGACAGTATTCCTAAAAGTATACTCAGGAATCTTCAAGGTTTCAATTGAGTCATTCAGAAAACGCCAGTCTAATCAGAATCACCTGTACATATAAACAGTATTCTCTTTATCAGCTTCCTACATATTCTCAGCTTTATAAACAGCAATTCTTAATGTTTGAAAGCACATTTTTCAAAAATATGTCATCTAAAGTAGCCAGAATGCTAAACATTATCTGCACTCTCGTCATTACACAGCATTCTCTCTCTAGTCTCCGTGATTGAACATGAACATAAAGATAGAACGGCTCTATGTACCAGCATTTCAAGTGTTTCTTACAAGTTTCTAATCATTTCTCGGCACTATCATTGCGTATGTTAAGCGTTTTACCAAAAGTAGACAGTTTTCCTGGAAGTATACACAGGAATCTTCAAGGTTTCAATTGAGTCATTCAGAAAACGCCAGTCTAATCAGAATCACCTGTACATATAAACAGTATTCTCTTTATCAGCTTCCTACATATTCTCAGCTTTATAAACAGCAATTCTTAATGTTTGAAAGCACATTTTTCAAAAATATGTCATCTAAAGTATCCAGAATGGTAAACATTATCTGTACTCTCGTCATTACACAGCATTCTATCTCTAATCTCCGTGATTGAACATGAACATAAAGATAGGACGGCTCTATGTACTAGCATTTCAAGTGTTTCTTACAAGTTTCTAATCATTTCTCGGGACTATCATGGTGTATGTTAAGCGTTTAACCAAAAGTAGACAGTTTTCCGAGAAGTATACACAGGAATCTTCAAGGTTTCAAATGAGTCATTCAGAAAATGCCAGTCTAATCAGAATCACCTGTAAATATAAAAAGTATTCTCTTTATTTATCAGCTTCCTACATATTCTGAGCTTTATAAACAGCAATTCTTAATGTTTGAAAGCACAAAATTTGGAAATATGTCATCTAAAGTAGCCAGAATGGTAAACATTATCTGTACTCTCGTCATTACACAGCATTCTATCTCTAATCTCCGTGATTGAACATGAATATAAAGATAGAACGGCTCTATGTACCAGCATTTCAAGTGTTTCTTACAATTTTCTAATAATTTCTCAGGACTATCAGGGTGTATATTAAGCGTTTAACCAAAAGTAGACAGTATTCCTAAAAGTATACTCAGGAATCTTCAAGGTTTCAATTGAGTCATTCAGAAAACGCCAGTCTAATCAGAATCACCTGTACATATAAACAGGATTCTCTTTATTTTTCAGCATCCTACATATTCTGAGCTTTATAAACAGCAATTCTTAATGTTTGAAGCACATTCTTCCAAAATATGTCATCTAAAGTAGCCAGAATGGTAAACATGATCTGTACTCTCGTCATTACGCAGCATTCTATCTCTAATCTCTGTGATTGAACATGAACATAAAGATAGGACGGCTCTATGTACTAGCATTTCAAGTGTTTCTTACAAGTTTCTAATCATTTCTCGGGACTATCATGGTGTATGTTAAGCGTTTAACCAAAAGTAGACAGTTTTCCGAGAAGTATACACAGGAATCTTCAAGGTTTCAAATGAGTCATTCAGAAAATGCCAGTCTAATCAGAATCACCTGTAAATATAAAAAGTATTCTCTTTATTTATCAGCTTCCTACATATTCTGAGTTTTATAAATAGCAATTCTTAATGTTTGAAAGCACAAAATTTGGAAATATGTCATCTAAAGTAGCCAGAATGGTAAACATTATCTGTACTCTCGTCATTACACAGCATTCTATCTCTAATCTCCGTGATTGAACATGAATATAAAGATAAAACGGCTCTATGTACCAGCATTTCAAGTGTTTCTTACAATTTTCTAATAATTTCTCCGGACTATCATGGTGTATGTTAAGCGTTTAACCAAAAGTAGACAGTATTCCTAAAAGTATACTCAGGAATCTTCAAGGTTTCAATTGAGTCATTCAGAAAATGCCAGTCTAATCAGAATCACCTGTACATATAAACAGTATTCTCTTTATTTATCAGCTTCCTACATATTCTGAGCTATATAAACAGCAATTCTTAATGTTTGAAAGCACATTCTTCCAAAATATGTCATCTAAAGTAGCCAGAATGGTAAACATTATCTGTACTCTCGTGATTACGCAGCATTCTATCTCTAGTCTCCGTGATTGAACATGAACATAAAGATAGAACGGCTCTATGTACCAGCATTTCAAGTGTTTCTTACAGTTTTCTAATCATTTCTATGGACTATCAGGGTGTATGTTCAACGTTTAACCAAAAGTAGACAGTTTTCCTAAAAGTATACACAGGAATCTTCAAGGTTTCAATTGAGTCATTCAGAAAACGCCAGTCTAATCAGAATCACCTGTAAATAGAAACAGTATTCTATTCATTGAGCAGCCTCATACACATATTCTGAGCTTTAAAAACAATTCCTCATGTTGGAAGCACTTTCCTTGGATAAACACCATCTAGAGTAGCCGGAATTGTAAATATTATCATTACTCTCTTCATTTGAGAGTTTTCTACCTCTAATCTCGGTGATTGAACTAGGCCATCAGGTTAGAACTGCTCTATTTACCCGTATTTAAACTGTTTCTTACATGTCTCTCATCATTTCTGGGACTATCATGTGTATTGTAAGAGTTTTACCAAAAGTAGACAGTTTTCCCAGAAGAATACACATGAATCTTCAAGAGTTAAATTGTGCCATTCAGAAAACGCCATGCAATTCAGCCTAGTTGTAAATATGAAAAGTATTCTCTTCATATATCAGCTCCATCCCATATACTCAGCTTTTTAAACGGAAAATCTTAATGTTTGAAAGCACTTTCTTGGGAAATACATCATCTAAAGTAGCCAGAATGGTAAACATTATCTGTACTCTCGTCATTACACAGCATTCTATCTCTAATCTCCGTGATTGAAAATGAACATAAAGCTAGAACGGCTCTATGTACCAGCATTTCAAGTGTTTCTTACAATTTTCTAATAATTTATCGGGACTATCATGGTGTATATTAAGCGTTTAACCAAAAGTAGACAGTATTCCTAAAAGTATACTCAGGAATCTTCAAGGTTTCAATTGAGTCATTCAGAAAACGCCAGTCTAATCAGAATCACCTGTACATATAAACAGTATTCTCTTTATTTATCAGCTTCCTACATATTCTGAGCTATATAAACAGCAATTCTTAATGTTTGAAAGCACATTCTTCCAAAATATGTCATCTAAAGTAGCCAGAATGGTAAACATTATCTGTACTCTCGTCATTACACAGCATTCTATCTCTAATCTCGGTGATTGAACATGAACATAAAGATAGGACGGCTCTATGTACTAGCATTTCAAGTGTTTCTTACAAGTTTCTAATCATTTCTCGGGACTATCATGGTGTATGTTAATCGTTTAACCAAAAGTAGACAGTTTTCCGAGAAGTATACACAGGAATCTTCAAGGTTTCAAATGAGTCATTCAGAAAATGCCAGTCTAATCAGAATCACCTGTAAATATAAAAAGTATTCTCTTTATTTATCAGCTTCCTACATATTCTGAGTTTTATAAATAGCAATTCTTAATGTTTGAAAGCACAAAATTTGGAAATATGTCATCTAAAGTAGCCAGAATGGTAAACATTATCTGTACTCTCGTCATTACACAGCATTCTATCTCTAATCTCCGTGATTGAACATGAATATAAAGCTAGAACGGCTCTATGTACCAGCATTTCAAGTGTTTCTTACAATTTTCTAATAATTTATCGGGACTATCATGGTGTATATTAAGCGTTTAACCAAAAGTAGACAGTATTCCTAAAAGTATACTCAGGAATCTTCAAGGTTTCAATTGAGTCATTCAGAAAACGCCAGTCTAATCAGAATCACCTGTACATATAAACAGTATTCTCTTTATCAGCTTCCTACATATTCTCAGCTTTATAAACAGCAATTCTTAATGTTTGAAAGCACATTTTTCAAAAATATGTCATCTAAAGTAGCCAGAATGCTAAACATTATCTGCACTCTCGTCATTACACAGCATTCTCTCTCTAGTCTCCGTGATTGAACATGAACATAAAGATAGAACGGCTCTATGTACCAGCATTTCAAGTGTTTCTTACAAGTTTCTAATCATTTCTCGGCACTATCATTGCGTATGTTAAGCGTTTTACCAAAAGTAGACAGTTTTCCTGGAAGTATACACAGGAATCTTCAAGGTTTCAATTGAGTCATTCAGAAAACGCCAGTCTAATCAGAATCACCTGTACATATAAACAGTATTCTCTTTATCAGCTTCCTACATATTCTCAGCTTTATAAACAGCAATTCTTAATGTTTGAAAGCACATTTTTCAAAAATATGTCATCTAAAGTATCCAGAATGGTAAACATTATCTGTACTCTCGTCATTACACAGCATTCTATCTCTAATCTCCGTGATTGAACATGAACATAAAGATAGGACGGCTCTATGTACTAGCATTTCAAGTGTTTCTTACAAGTTTCTAATCATTTCTCGGGACTATCATGGTGTATGTTAAGCGTTTAACCAAAAGTAGACAGTTTTCCGAGAAGTATACACAGGAATCTTCAAGGTTTCAAATGAGTCATTCAGAAAATGCCAGTCTAATCAGAATCACCTGTAAATATAAAAAGTATTCTCTTTATTTATCAGCTTCCTACATATTCTGAGCTTTATAAACAGCAATTCTTAATGTTTGAAAGCACATTATTTGGAAATATGTCATCTAAAGTAGCCAGAATGGTAAACATTATCTGTACTCTCGTCATTACACAGCATTCTATCTCTAATCTCCGTGATTGAACATGAATATAAAGATAAAACGGCTCTATGTACCAGCATTTCAAGTGTTTCTTACAATTTTCTAATAATTTCTCAGGACTATCAGGGTGTATATTAAGCGTTTAACTAAAAGTAGACAGTATTCCTAAAAGTATACTCAGGAATCTTCAAGGTTTCAATTGAGTCATTCAGAAAACGCCAGTCTAATCAGAATCACCTGTACATATAAACAGGATTCTCTTTATTTTTCAGCATCCTACATATTCTGAGCTTTATAAACAGCAATTCTTAATGTTTGAAGCACATTCTTCCAAAATATGTCATCTAAAGTAGCCAGAATTGTAAACATGATCTGTACTCTCCTCATTACGCAGCATTCTATCTCTAATCTCTGTGATTGAACATGAACATAAAGATAGAACGGCTCTATGTACCAGCATTTCAAGTGTTTCTTACAAGTTTCTAATCATTTCTCGGCACTATCATTGCGTATGTTAAGCGTTTTACCAAAAGTAGACAGTTTTCCTAGAAGTATACACAGGAAACTTCAAAGTTTCAATTGAGTCATTCAGAAAACGCCAGTCTAATCAGAATCACCTGTAAATAGAAACAGTATTCTATTCATTGATCAGCCTCATACACATATTCTGAGCTTTAAAAACAACAATTCCTCATGTTGGAAGCACTTTCCTTGGATAAACACCATCTAGAGTAGCCGGAATTGTAAATATTATCATTACTCTCTTCATTTGAGAGTTTTCTACCTCTAATCTCGGTGATTGAACTAGGCCATCAGGTTAGAACGGCTCTATTTACCCGTATTTAAACTGTTTCTTACATGTCTCTCATCATTTCTGGGACTATCATGTGTATTGTAAGAGTTTTACCAAAAGTAGACAGTTTTCCCAGAAGAATACACATGAATCTTCAAGAGTTAAATTGTGCCATTCAGAAAACGCCATGCAATTAAGCCTAGTTGTAAATATGAAAAGTATTCTCTTCATATATCAGCTCCATCCCATATTCTCAGCTTTTTAAACGGAAAATCTTAATGTTTGAAAGCACTTTCTTGGGAAATACATCATCTAAAGTAGCCAGAATGGTAAACATTATCTGTACTCTCGTCATTACGCAGCATTCTATCTCTAGTCTCCGTGATTGAACATGAACATAAAGATAGAACGGCTCTATGTACCAGCATTTCAAGAGTTTCTTACAAGTTTCTAATCATTTCTCAGGACTATTATTGCGTATGTTAAGCGTTTATCCAAAAGTAGACAGTTTTCCGAGAAGTATACACATGAATCTTCAAAGTTTCAATTGAGTCATTCAGAAAACGACAGTCTAATCAGAATCACCTGTAAATATAAACAGTATTCTTTTTATTTATCAGCTTCCTACATATTCTCAGCTTTATAAACAGCAATTCTTAATGTTTGAAAGCACATTTTTCAAAAATATGTCATCTAAAGTAACCAGAATGGTAAACATTATCTGTACTCTCGTCATTACACAACATTCTATCTCTAGTCTCCGTGATTGAACATGAACATAAAGATAGAACGGCTCTATGTACCAACATTTCAAGTGTTTCTTACAAGTTTCTAATCATTTCTATGGACTATCAGGGTGTATGTTCAGCGTTTAACCAAAAGTAGACAGTTTTCCTAAGAGTATACACAGGAATCTTCAAGGTTTCAATTGAGTCATTCAGAAAACGACAGTCTAATCAGAATCACCTGTACATATAAACAGGATTCTCTTTATTTATCAGCTTCCTACATATTCTGAGCTTTATAAACAGCAATTCTTAATGTTTGAAGCACATTCTTCCAAAATATGTCATCTAAAGTAGCCAGAATTGTAAACATGATCTGTACTCTCCTCATTACACAGCATTCTCTCTCTAGTCTCCGTGATTGAACATGAACATAAAGATAGAACGGCTCTATGTACCAGCATTTCAAGTGTTTCTTACAAGTTTCTAATCATTTCTCGGCACTATCATTGCGAATGTTAAGCGCTTTACCAAAAGTAGACAGTTTTCCTGGAAGTATACACAGGAATCTTCAAGGTTTCAATTGAGTCATTCAGAAAACGCCAGTCTAATCAGAATCACCTGTAAATAGAAACAGTATTCTCTTCATTGATCAGCCTCATACACATATTCTGAGCTTTAAAAACAATTCCTCATGTTGGAAGCACTTTCCTAGGATAAACACCATCTAGAGTAGCCGGAATTGTAAATATTATCATTACTCTCTTCATTTGAGAGTTTTCTACCTCTAATCTCGGTGTTTGAACTAGGCCACCAGGTTAGAACGGCTCTATTTACCCGTATTTAAACTGTTTCTTACATGTCTCTCATCATTTCTGGGACTATCATATGTATTGTAAGAGTTTTACCAAAAGTAGACAGTTTTCCGAGAAGTATACACATGAATCTTCAAAGTTTCAATTGAGTCATTCAGAAAATGCCAGTCTAATCAGAATCACCTGTACATATAAACAGTATTCTCTTTATTTATCAGCTTCCTACATATTCTGAGCTTTATAAACAGCAATTCTTAATGTTTGAAAGCACATTATTTGGAAATATGTCATCTAAGGTAGCCAGAATGGTAAACATTATCTGTACTCTCGTCATTACACAGCATTCTATCTCTAGTCTCCGTGATTGAACATGAACATAAAGATAGAACGGCTCTATGTACCAGCATTTCAAGTGTTTCTTACAAGTTTCTAATCATTTCTCGGCACTATCATTGCGTATGTTAAGCGTTTTACCAAAAGTAGACAATTTTCCTAGAAGTATACACAGAATCTTCAAGGTTTCAATTGAGTCATTCAGAAAACGCCAGTCTAATCAGAATCACCTGTACATATAAACAGTATTCTCTTTATCAGCTTCCTACATATTCTCAGCTTTATAAACAGCAATTCTTAATGTTTGAAAGCACATTTTTCAAAAATATGTCATCTAAAGTAGCCAGAATGCTAAACATTATCTGCACTCTCGTCATTACACAGCATTCTATCTCTAATCTCCGTGATTGAACATGAACATAAAGATAGGACGGCTCTATGTACTAGCATTTCAAGTGTTTCTTACAAGTTTCTAATCATTTCTCGGGACTATCATGGTGTATGTTAAGCGTTTAACCAAAAGTAGACAGTTTTCCGAGAAGTATACACAGGAATCTTCAAGGTTTCAAATGAGTCATTCAGAAAATGCCAGTCTAATCAGAATCACCTGTAAATATAAAAAGTATTCTCTTTATTTATCAGCTTCCTACATATTCTGAGCTTTATAAACAGCAATTCTTAATGTTTGAAAGCACATTATTTGGAAATATGTCATCTAAAGTAGCCAGAATGGTAAACATTATCTGTACTCTCGTCATTACACAGCATTCTATCTCTAATCTCCGTGATTGAACATGAATATAAAGATAGAACGGCTCTATGTACCAGCATTTCAAGTGTTTCTTACAATTTTCTAATAATTTCTCAGGACTATCAGGGTGTATATTAAGCGTTTAACCAAAAGTAGACAGTATTCCTAAAAGTATACTCAGGAATCTTCAAGGTTTCAATTGAGTCATTCAGAAAACGCCAGTCTAATCAGAATCACCTGTACATATAAACAGGATTCTCTTTATTTTTCAGCATCCTACATATTCTGAGCTTTATAAACAGCAATTCTTAATGTTTGAAGCACATTCTTCCAAAATATGTCATCTAAAGTAGCCAGAATTGTAAACATTATCTGTACTCTCCTCATTACGCAGCATTCTATCTCTAATCTCTGTGATTGAACATGAACATAAAGATAGAACGGCTCTATGTACCAGCATTTCAAGTGTTTCTTACAAGTTTCTAATCATTTCTCGGCACTATCATTGCGTATGTTAAGCGTTTTACCAAAAGTAGACAGTTTTCCTAGAAGTATACACAGGAAACTTCAAAGTTTCAATTGAGTCATTCAGAAAACGCCAGTCTAATCAGAATCACCTGTAAATAGAAACAGTATTCTATTCATTGATCAGCCTCATACACATATTCTGAGCTTTAAAAACAACAATTCCTCATGTTGGAAGCACTTTCCTTGGATAAACACCATCTAGAGTAGCCGGAATTGTAAATATTATCATTACTCTCTTCATTTGAGAGTTTTCTACCTCTAATCTCGGTGATTGAACTAGGCCATCAGGTTAGAACGGCTCTATTTACCCGTATTTAAACTGTTTCTTACATGTCTCTCATCATTACTGGGACTATCATGTGTATTGTAAGAGTTTTACCAAAAGTAGACAGTTTTCCCAGAAGAATACACATGAATCTTCAAGAGTTAAATTGTGCCATTCAGAAAACGCCATGCAATTAAGCCTAGTTGTAAATATGAAAAGTATTCTCTTCATATATCAGCTCCATCCCATATTCTCAGCTTTTTAAACGGAAATTCTTAATGTTTGAAAGCACTTTCTTGGGAAATACATCATCTAAAGTAGCCAGAATGGTAAACATTATCTGTACTCTCGTCATTACGCAGCATTCTATCTCTAGTCTCCGTGATTGAACATGAACATAAAGATAGAACGGCTCTATGTACCAGCATTTCAAGAGTTTCTTACAAGTTTCTAATCATTTCTCAGGACTATTATTGCGTATGTTAAGCGTTTATCCAAAAGTAGACAGTTTTCCGAGAAGTATACACATGAATCTTCAAAGTTTCAATTGAGTCATTCAGAAAACGACAGTCTAATCAGAATCACCTGTAAATATAAACAGTATTCTTTTTATTTATCAGCTTCCTACATATTCTCAGCTTTATAAACAGCAATTCTTAATGTTTGAAAGCACATTTTTCAAAAATATGTCATCTAAAGTAACCAGAATGGTAAACATTATCTGTACTCTCGTCATTACACAACATTCTATCTCTAGTCTCCGTGATTGAACATGAACATAAAGATAGAACGGCTCTATGTACCAACATTTCAAGTGTTTCTTACAAGTTTCTAATCATTTCTATGGACTATCAGGGTGTATGTTCAGCGTTTAACCAAAAGTAGACAGTTTTCCTAAGAGTATACACAGGAATCTTCAAGGTTTCAATTGAGTCATTCAGAAAACGACAGTCTAATCAGAATCACCTGTACATATAAACAGGATTCTCTTTATTTATCAGCTTCCTACATATTCTGAGCTTTATAAACAGCAATTCTTAATGTTTGAAGCACATTCTTCCAAAATATGTCATCTAAAGTAGCCAGAATTGTAAACATGATCTGTACTCTCCTCATTACGCAGCATTCTATCTCTAATCTCTGTGATTGAACATGAACATAAAGATAGAACGGCTCTATGTACCAGCATTTCAAGTGTTTCTTACAAGTTTCTAATCATTTCTCGGCACTATCATTGCGTATGTTAAGCGTTTTACCAAAAGTAGACAGTATTCCTAAAAGTATACTCAGGAATCTTCAAGGTTTCAATGGAGTCATTCAGAAAACGCCAGTCTAATCAGAATCACCTGTACATATAAAGAGTATTCTCTTTATTTATCAGCTTCCTACATATTCTGCGCTATATAAACAGCAATTCTTAATGTTTGAAAGCAAATTCTTCCAAATATGTCATCTAAAGTAGCCAGAATGGTAAACATTATCTGTACTCTCGTCATTACACAGCATTCTCTCTCTAGTCTCCGTGATTGAACATGAACATAAAGATAGAACGGCTCTATGTACCAGCATTTCAAGTGTTTCTTACAAGTTTCTAATCATTTCTCGGCACTATCATTGCGAATGTTAAGCGCTTTACCAAAAGTAGACAGTTTTCCTGGAAGTATACACAGGAATCTTCAAGGTTTCAATTGAGTCATTCAGAAAACGCCAGTCTAATCAGAATCACCTGTAAATAGAAACAGTATTCTATTCATTGATCAGCCTCATACACATATTCTGAGCTTTAAAAACAATTCCTCATGTTGGAAGCACTTTCCTTGGATAAACACCATCTAGAGTAGCCGGAATTGTAAATATTATCATTACTCTCTTCATTTGAGAGTTTTCTACCTCTAATCTCGGTGTTTGAACTAGGCCATCAGGTTAGAACGGCTCTATTTACCCGTATTTAAACTGTTTCTTACATGTCTCTCATCATTTCTGGGACTATCATATGTATTGTAAGAGTTTTACCAAAAGTAGACAGTTTTCCCAGAAGAATACACATGAATCGTCAAGAGTTAAATTGTGCCATTCAGAAAAGGCCATGCAATTCAGCCTAGTTGTAAATAGGAAAAGTATTCTCTTCATATATCAGCTTCATACCCATATTCTCAGCTTTTTAAACGGAAATTCTTAATGTTTGAAAGCACTTTCTTGGGAAATACATCATCTAAAGTAGCCAGAATGGTAAACATTATCTGTACTCTCGTCATTACGCAGCAATCTATCTCTAATCTCCGTGATTTAACATGAACATAAAGCTAGAACGGCTCTATGTACCAGCATTTCAAGTGTTTCTTACAAGTTTCTAATCATTTCTCGGCACTATCATTGCGTATGTTAAGCGTTTAACCAAAAGTAGACAGTTTTCCGAGAAGTATACACATGAATCTTCAAAGTTTCAATTGAGTCATTCAGAAAATGCCAGTCTAATCAGAATCACCTGTACATATAAACAGTATTCTCTTTATTTATCAGCTTCCTACATATTCTGAGCTTTATAAACAGCAATTCTTAATGTTTGAAAGCACATTATTTGGAAATATGTCATCTAAGGTAGCCAGAATGGTAAACATTATCTGTACTCTCGTCATTACACAGCATTCTATCTCTAGTCTCCGTGATTGAACATGAACATAAAGATAGAACGGCTCTATGTACCAGCATTTCAAGTGTTTCTTACAAGTTTCTAATCATTTCTCGGCACTATCATTGCGTATGTTAAGCGTTTTACCAAAAGTAGACAATTTTCCTAGAAGTATACACAGAATCTTCAAGGTTTCAATTGAGTCATTCAGAAAACGCCAGTCTAATCAGAATCACCTGTACATATAAACAGTATTCTCTTTATCAGCTTCCTACATATTCTCAGCTTTATAAACAGCAATTCTTAATGTTTGAAAGCACATTTTTCAAAAATATGTCATCTAAAGTAGCCAGAATGCTAAACATTATCTGCACTCTCGTCATTCCACAGCATTCTCTCTCTAGTCTCCGTGATTGAACATGAACATAAAGATAGAACGGCTCTATGTACCAGCATTTCAAGTGTTTCTTACAAGTTTCTAATCATTTCTCGGCACTATCATTGCGTATGTTAAGCGTTTTACCAAAAGTAGACAGTTTTCCTGGAAGTATACACAGGAATCTTCAAGGTTTCAATTGAGTCATTCAGAAAACGCCAGTCTAATCAGAATCACCTGTACATATAAACAGTATTCTCTTTATCAGCTTCCTACATATTCTCAGCTTTATAAACAGCAATTCTTAATGTTTGAAAGCACATTTTTCAAAAATATGTCATCTAAAGTATCCAGAATGGTAAACATTATCTGTACTCTCGTCATTACACAGCATTCTATCTCTAATCTCCGTGATTGAACATGAACATAAAGATAGGACGGCTCTATGTACTAGCATTTCAAGTGTTTCTTACAAGTTTCTAATCATTTCTCGGGACTATCATGGTGTATGTTAAGCGTTTAACCAAAAGTAGACAGTTTTCCGAGAAGTATACACAGGAATCTTCAAGGTTTCAAATGAGTCATTCAGAAAATGCCAGTCTAATCAGAATCACCTGTAAATATAAAAAGTATTCTCTTTATTTATCAGCTTCCTACATATTCTGAGCTTTATAAACAGCAATTCTTAATGTTTGAAAGCACATTATTTGGAAATATGTCATCTAAAGTAGCCAGAATGGTAAACATTATATGTACTCTTGTCATTACACAGCATTCTATCTCTAATCTCCGTGATTGAACATGAATATAAAGATAGAACGGCTCTATGTACCAGCATTTCAAGTGTTTCTTACAAGTTTCTAATCATTTCTATGGACTATCAGGGTGTATGTTCAGCGTTTAACCAAAAGTAGACAGTTTTCCTAAGAGTATACACAGGAATCTTCAAGGTTTCAATTGAGTCATTCAGAAAACGACAGTCTAATCAGAATCACCTGTACATATAAACAGGATTCTCTTTATTTATCAGCTTCCTACATATTCTGAGCTTTATAAACAGCAATTCTTAATGTTTGAAGCACATTCTTCCAAAATATGTCATCTAAAGTAGCCAGAATTGTAAACATGATCTGTACTCTCCTCATTACGCAGCATTCTATCTCTAATCTCTGTGATTGAACATGAACATAAAGATAGAACGGCTCTATGTACCAGCATTTCAAGTGTTTCTTACAAGTTTCTAATCATTTCTCGGCACTATCATTGCGTATGTTAAGCGTTTTACCAAAAGTAGACAGTTTTCCTAGAAGTATACACAGGAAACTTCAAAGTTTCAATTGAGTCATTCAGAAAACGCCAGTCTAATCAGAATCACCTGTAAATAGAAACAGTATTCTCTTCATTGATCAGCCTCATACACATATTCTGAGCTTTAAAAACAACAATTCCTCATGTTGGAAGCACTTTCCTTGGATAAACACCATCTAGAGTAGCCGGAATTGTAAATATTATCATTACTCTCTTCATTTGAGAGTTTTCTACCTCTAATCTCGGTGATTGAACTAGGCCATCAGGTTAGAACTGCTCTATTTACCCGTATTTAAACTGTTTCTTACATGTATCTCATCATTTCTGGGACTATCATGTGTATTGTAAGAGTTTTACCAAAAGTAGACAGTTTTCCCAGAAGAATACACATGAATCTTCAAGAGTTAAATTGTGCCATTCAGAAAACGCCATGCAATTCAGCCTAGTTGTAAATATGAAAAGTATTCTCTTCATATATCAGCTCCATCCCATATACTCAGCTTTTTAAACGGAAAATCTTAATGTTTGAAAGCACTTTCTTGGGAAATACATCATCTAAAGTAGCCAGAATGGTAAACATTATCTGTACTCTCGTCATTACACAGCATTCTATCTCTAATCTCCGTGATTGAAAATGAACATAAAGCTAGAACGGCTCTATGTACCAGCATTTCAAGTGTTTCTTACAATTTTCTAATAATTTATCGGGACTATCATGGTGTATATTAAGCGTTTAACCAAAAGTAGACAGTATTCCTAAAAGTATACTCAGGAATCTTCAAGGTTTCAATTGAGTCATTCAGAAAATGCCAGTCTAATCAGAATCACCTGTACATATAAACAGTATTCTCTTTATTTATCAGCTTCCTACATATTCTGAGCTTTATAAACAGCAATTCTTAATGTTTGAAAGCACATTATTTGGAAATATGTCATCTAAGGTAGCCAGAATGGTAAACATTATCTGTACTCTCGTCATTACACAGCATTCTATCTCTAGTCTCCGTGATTGAACATGAACATAAAGATAGAACGGCTCTATGTAACAGCATTTCAAGTGTTTCTTACAAGTTTCTAATCATTTCTCGGCACTATCATTGCGTATGTTAAGCGTTTTACCAAAAGTAGACAATTTTCCTAGAAGTATACACAGAATCTTCAAGGTTTCAATTGAGTCATTCAGAAAACGCCAGTCTAATCAGAATCACCTGTACATATAAACAGTATTCTCTTTATCAGCTTCCTACATATTCTCAGCTTTATAAACAGCAATTCTTAATGTTTGAAAGCACATTTTTCAAAAATATGTCATCTAAAGTAGCCAGAATGCTAAACATTATCTGCACTCTCGTCATTCCACAGCATTCTCTCTCTAGTCTCCGTGATTGAACATGAACATAAAGATAGAACGGCTCTATGTACCAGCATTTCAAGTGTTTCTTACAAGTTTCTAATCATTTCTCGGCACTATCATTGCGTATGTTAAGCGTTTTACCAAAAGTAGACAGTTTTCCTGGAAGTATACACAGGAATCTTCAAGGTTTCAATTGAGTCATTCAGAAAACGCCAGTCTAATCAGAATCACCTGTACATATAAACAGTATTCTCTTTATCAGCTTCCTACATATTCTCAGCTTTATAAACAGCAATTCTTAATGTTTGAAAGCACATTTTTCAAAAATATGTCATCTAAAGTATCCAGAATGGTAAACATTATCTGTACTCTCGTCATTACACAGCATTCTATCTCTAATCTCCGTGATTGAACATGAACATAAAGATAGGACGGCTCTATGTACTAGCATTTCAAGTGTTTCTTACAAGTTTCTAATCATTTCTCGGGACTATCATGGTGTATGTTAAGCGTTTAACCAAAAGTAGACAGTTTTCCGAGAAGTATACACAGGAATCTTCAAGGTTTCAAATGAGTCATTCAGAAAATGCCAGTCTAATCAGAATCACCTGTAAATATAAAAAGTATTCTCTTTATTTATCAGCTTCCTACATATTCTGAGCTTTATAAACAGCAATTCTTAATGTTTGAAAGCACATTATTTGGAAATATGTCATCTAAAGTAGCCAGAATGGTAAACATTATCTGTACTCTTGTCATTACACAGCATTCTATCTCTAATCTCCGTGATTGAACATGAATATAAAGATAGAACGGCTCTATGTACCAGCATTTCAAGTGTTTCTTACAAGTTTCTAATCATTTCTATGGACTATCAGGGTGTATGTTCAGCGTTTAACCAAAAGTAGACAGTTTTCCTAAGAGTATACACAGGAATCTTCAAGGTTTCAATTGAGTCATTCAGAAAACGACAGTCTAATCAGAATCACCTGTACATATAAACAGGATTCTCTTTATTTATCAGCTTCCTACATATTCTGAGCTTTATAAACAGCAATTCTTAATGTTTGAAGCACATTCTTCCAAAATATGTCATCTAAAGTAGCCAGAATTGTAAACATGATCTGTACTCTCCTCATTACGCAGCATTCTATCTCTAATCTCTGTGATTGAACATGAACATAAAGATAGAACGGCTCTATATACCAGCATTTCAAGTGTTTCTTACAAGTTTCTAATCATTTCTCGGCACTATCATTGCGTATGTTAAGCGTTTTACCAAAAGTAGACAGTTTTCCTAGAAGTATACACAGGAAACTTCAAAGTTTCAATTGAGTCATTCAGAAAACGCCAGTCTAATCAGAATCACCTGTAAATAGAAACAGTATTCTCTTCATTGATCAGCCTCATACACATATTCTGAGCTTTAAAAACAACAATTCCTCATGTTGGAAGCACTTTCCTTGGATAAACACCATCTAGAGTAGCCGGAATTGTAAATATTATCATTACTCTCTTCATTTGAGAGTTTTCTACCTCTAATCTCGGTGATTGAACTAGGCCATCAGGTTAGAACTGCTCTATTTACCCGTATTTAAACTGTTTCTTACATGTCTCTCATCATTTCTGGGACTATCATGTGTATTGTAAGAGTTTTACCAAAAGTAGACAGTTTTCCCAGAAGAATACACATGAATCTTCAAGAGTTAAATTGTGCCATTCAGAAAACGCCATGCAATTCAGCCTAGTTGTAAATATGAAAAGTATTCTCTTCATATATCAGCTCCATCCCATATACTCAGCTTTTTAAACGGAAAATCTTAATGTTTGAAAGCACTTTCTTGGGAAATACATCATCTAAAGTAGCCAGAATGGTAAACATTATCTGTACTCTCGTCATTACACAGCATTCTATCTCTAATCTCCGTGATTGAAAATGAACATAAAGCTAGAACGGCTCTATGTACCAGCATTTCAAGTGTTTCTTACAATTTTCTAATAATTTATCGGGACTATCATGGTGTATATTAAGCGTTTAACCAAAAGTAGACAGTATTCCTAAAAGTATACTCAGGAATCTTCAAGGTTTCAATTGAGTCATTCAGAAAATGCCAGTCTAATCAGAATCACCTGTACATATAAACAGTATTCTCTTTATTTATCAGCTTCCTACATATTCTGAGCTTTATAAACAGCAATTCTTAATGTTTGAAAGCACATTATTTGGAAATATGTCATCTAAGGTAGCCAGAATGGTAAACATTATCTGTACTCTCGTCATTACACAGCATTCTATCTCTAGTCTCCGTGATTGAACATGAACATAAAGATAGAACGGCTCTATGTAACAGCATTTCAAGTGTTTCTTACAAGTTTCTAATCATTTCTCGGCACTATCATTGCGTATGTTAAGCGTTTTACCAAAAGTAGACAATTTTCCTAGAAGTATACACAGAATCTTCAAGGTTTCAATTGAGTCATTCAGAAAACGCCAGTCTAATCAGAATCACCTGTACATATAAACAGTATTCTCTTTATCAGCTTCCTACATATTCTCAGCTTTATAAACAGCAATTCTTAATGTTTGAAAGCACATTTTTCAAAAATATGTCATCTAAAGTAGCCAGAATGCTAAACATTATCTGCACTCTCGTCATTCCACAGCATTCTCTCTCTAGTCTCCGTGATTGAACATGAACATAAAGATAGAACGGCTCTATGTACCAGCATTTCAAGTGTTTCTTACAAGTTTCTAATCATTTCTCGGCACTATCATTGCGTATGTTAAGCGTTTTACCAAAAGTAGACAGTTTTCCTGGAAGTATACACAGGAATCTTCAAGGTTTCAATTGAGTCATTCAGAAAACGCCAGTCTAATCAGAATCACCTGTACATATAAACAGTATTCTCTTTATCAGCTTCCTACATATTCTCAGCTTTATAAACAGCAATTCTTAATGTTTGAAAGCACATTTTTCAAAAATATGTCATCTAAAGTATCCAGAATGGTAAACATTATCTGTACTCTCGTCATTACACAGCATTCTATCTCTAATCTCCGTGATTGAACATGAACATAAAGATAGGACGGCTCTATGTACTAGCATTTCAAGTGTTTCTTACAAGTTTCTAATCATTTCTCGGGACTATCATGGTGTATGTTAAGCGTTTAACCAAAAGTAGACAGTTTTCCGAGAAGTATACACAGGAATCTTCAAGGTTTCAAATGAGTCATTCAGAAAATGCCAGTCTAATCAGAATCACCTGTAAATATAAAAAGTATTCTCTTTATTTATCAGCTTCCTACATATTCTGAGCTTTATAAACAGCAATTCTTAATGTTTGAAAGCACATTATTTGGAAATATGTCATCTAAAGTAGCCAGAATGGTAAACATTATCTGTACTCTTGTCATTACACAGCATTCTATCTCTAATCTCCGTGATTGAACATGAATATAAAGATAGAACGGCTCTATGTACCAGCATTTCAAGTGTTTCTTACAAGTTTCTAATCATTTCTATGGACTATCAGGGTGTATGTTCAGCGTTTAACCAAAAGTAGACAGTTTTCCTAAGAGTATACACAGGAATCTTCAAGGTTTCAATTGAGTCATTCAGAAAACGACAGTCTAATCAGAATCACCTGTACATATAAACAGGATTCTCTTTATTTATCAGCTTCCTACATATTCTGAGCTTTATAAACAGCAATTCTTAATGTTTGAAGCACATTCTTCCAAAATATGTCATCTAAAGTAGCCAGAATTGTAAACATGATCTGTACTCTCCTCATTACGCAGCATTCTATCTCTAATCTCTGTGATTGAACATGAACATAAAGATAGAACGGCTCTATGTACCAGCATTTCAAGTGTTTCTTACAAGTTTCTAATCATTTCTCGGCACTATCATTGCGTATGTTAAGCGTTTTACCAAAAGTAGACAGTTTTCCTAGAAGTATACACAGGAAACTTCAAAGTTTCAATTGAGTCATTCAGAAAACGCCAGTCTAATCAGAATCACCTGTAAATAGAAACAGTATTCTCTTCATTGATCAGCCTCATACACATATTCTGAGCTTTAAAAACAATTCCTCATGTTGGAAGCACTTTCCTTGGATAAACACCATCTAGAGTAGCCGGAATTGTAAATATTATCATTACTCTCTTCATTTGAGAGTTTTCTACCTCTAATCTCGGTGTTTGAACTAGGCCACCAGGTTAGAACGGCTCTATTTACCCGTATTTAAACTGTTTCTTACATGTATCTCATCATTTCTGGGACTATCATGTGTATTGTAAGAGTTTTACCAAAAGTAGACAGTTTTCCCAGAAGAATACACATGAATCGTCAAGAGTTAAATTGTGCCATTCAGAAAAGGCCATGCAATTCAGCCTAGTTGTAAATAGGAAAAGTATTCTCTTCATATATCAGCTTCATACCCATATTCTCAGCTTTTTAAACGGAAATTCTTAATGTTTGAAAGCACTTTCTTCGGAAATACATCATCTAAAGTAGCCAGAATGGTAAACATTATCTGTACTCTCGTCATTACGCAGCAATCTATCTCTAATCTCCGTGATTTAACATGAACATAAAGCTAGAACGGCTCTATGTACCAGCATTTCAAGTGTTTCTTACAAGTTTCTAATCATTTCTCGGCACTATCATTGCGTATGTTAAGCGTTTAACCAAAACTAGACAGTTTTCCGAGAAGTATACACATGAATCTTCAAAGTTTCAATTGAGTCATTCAGAAAATGCCAGTCTAATCAGAATCACCTGTACATATAAACAGTATTCTCTTTATCAGCTTCCTACATATTCTGAGCTTTATAAACAGCAATTCTTAATGTTTGAAAGCACATTATTTGGAAATATGTCATCTAAGGTAGCCAGAATGGTAAACATTATCTGTACTCTCGTCATTACACAGCATTCTATCTCTAGTCTCCGTGATTGAACATGAACATAAAGATAGAACGGCTCTATGTACCAGCATTTCAAGTGTTTCTTACAAGTTTCTAATCATTTCTCGGCACTATCATTGCGTATGTTAAGCGTTTTACCAAAAGTAGACAATTTTCCTAGAAGTATACACAGAATCTTCAAGGTTTCAATTGAGTCATTCAGAATACGCCAGTCTAATCAGAATCCCCTGTACATATAAACAGTATTCTCTTTATCAGCTTCCTACATATTCTCAGCTTTATAAACAGCAATTCTTAATGTTTGAAAGCACATTTTTCAAAAATATGTCATCTAAAGTAGCCAGAATGCTAAACATTATCTGCACTCTCGTCATTACACAGCATTCTATCTCTAATCTCCGTGATTGAACATGAACATAAAGACAGGACGGCTCTATGTACTAGCATTTCAAGTGTTTCTTACAAGTTTCTAATCATTTCTCGGGACTATCATGGTGTATGTTAAGCGTTTAACCAAAAGTAGACAGTTTTCCGAGAAGTATACACAGGAATCTTCAAGGTTTCAAATGAGTCATTCAGAAAATGCCAGTCTAATCAGAATCACCTGTAAATATAAAAAGTATTCTCTTTATTTATCAGCTTCGTACATATTCTGAGCTTTATAAACAGCAATTCTTAATGTTTGAAAGCACAAAATTTGGAAATATGTCATCTAAAGTAGCCAGAATGGTAAACATTATCTGTACTCTCCTCATTACACAGCATTCTATCTCTAATCTCCGTGATTGAACATGAATATAAAGATAAAACAGCTCTATGTACCAGCATTTCAAGTGTTTCTTACAATTTTCTAATAATTTCTCGGGACTATCATGGTGTATATTAAGCGTTTAACCAAAAGTAGACAGTATTCCTAAAAGTATACTCAGGAATCTTCAAGGTTTCAATTGAGTCATTCAGAAAACGCCAGTCTAATCAGAATCACCTGTACATATAAACAGTATTCTCTTTATTTATCAGCTTCCTACATATTCTGAGCTATATAAACAGCAATTCTTAATGTTTGAAAGCACATTCTTCCAAAATATGTCATCTAAAGTAGCCAGAATGGTAAACATTATCTGTACTCTCGTGATTACGCAGCATTCTATCTCTAGTCTCCGTGATTGAACATGAACATAAAGATAGAACGGCTCTATGTACCAGCATTTCAAGTGTTTCTTACAGTTTTCTAATCATTTCTCGGGACTATCTGGGGGTATGTTCAACGTTTAACCAAAAGTAGACAGTTTTCCTAAAAGTATACACAGGAATCTTCAAGGTTTCAATTGAGTCATTCAGAAAACGACAGTCTAATCAGAATCACCTGTACATATAAACAGGATTCTCTTTATTTATCAGCTTCCTACATATTCTGAGCTTTATAAACAGCAATTCTTAATGTTTGAAGCACATTCTTCCAAAATATGTCATCTAAAGTAGCCAGAATTGTAAACATGATCTGTACTCTCCTCATTACGCAGCATTCTATCTCTAATCTCTGTGATTGAACATGAACATAAAGATAGAACGGCTCTATGTACCAGCATTTCAAGTGTTTCTTACAAGTTTCTAATCATTTCTCGGCACTATCATTGCGTATGTTAAGCGTTTTACCAAAAGTAGACAGTTTTCCTAGAAGTATACACAGGAAACTTCAAAGTTTCAATTGAGTCATTCAGAAAACGCCAGTCTAATCAGAATCACCTGTAAATAGAAACAGTATTCTCTTCATTGATCAGCCTCATACACATATTCTGAGCTTTAAAAACAACAATTCCTCATGTTGGAAGCACTTTCCTTGGATAAACACCATCTAGAGTAGCCGGAATTGTAAATATTATCATTACTCTCTTCATTTGAGAGTTTTCTACCTCTAATCTCGGTGATTGAACTAGGCCATCAGGTTAGAACTGCTCTATTTACCCGTATTTAAACTGTTTCTTACATGTCTCTCATCATTTCTGGGACTATCATGTGTATTGTAAGAGTTTTACCAAAAGTAGACAGTTTTCCCAGAAGAATACACATGAATCTTCAAGAGTTAAATTGTGCCATTCAGAAAACGCCATGCAATTCAGCCTAGTTGTAAATATGAAAAGTATTCTCTTCATATATCAGCTCCATCCCATATACTCAGCTTTTTAAACGGAAAATCTTAATGTTTGAAAGCACTTTCTTGGGAAATACATCATCTAAAGTAGCCAGAATGGTAAACATTATCTGTACTCTCGTCATTACACAGCATTCTATCTCTAATCTCCGTGATTGAAAATGAACATAAAGCTAGAACGGCTCTATGTACCAGCATTTCAAGTGTTTCTTACAATTTTCTAATAATTTATCGGGACTATCATGGTGTATATTAAGCGTTTAACCAAAAGTAGACAGTATTCCTAAAAGTATACTCAGGAATCTTCAAGGTTTCAATTGAGTCATTCAGAAAACGCCAGTCTAATCAGAATCACCTGTACATATAAACAGTATTCTCTTTATTTATCAGCTTCCTACATATTCTGAGCTATATAAACAGCAATTCTTAATGTTTGAAAGCACATTCTTCCAAAATATGTCATCTAAAGTAGCCAGAATGGTAAACATTATCTGTACTCTCGTCATTACACAGCATTCTATCTCTAATCTCGGTGATTGAACATGAACATAAAGATAGGACGGCTCTATGTACTAGCATTTCAAGTGTTTCTTACAAGTTTCTAATCATTTCTCGGGACTATCATGGTGTATGTTAAGCGTTTAACCAAAAGTAGACAGTTTTCCGAGAAGTATACACAGGAATCTTCAAGGTTTCAAATGAGTCATTCAGAAAATGCCAGTCTAATCAGAATCACCTGTAAATATAAAAAGTATTCTCTTTATTTATCAGCTTCCTACATATTCTGAGTTTTATAAATAGCAATTCTTAATGTTTGAAAGCACAAAATTTGGAAATATGTCATCTAAAGTAGCCAGAATGGTAAACATTATCTGTACTCTCGTCATTACACAGCATTCTATCTCTAATCTCCGTGATTGAACATGAATATAAAGATAAAACGGCTCTATGTACCAGCATTTCAAGTGTTTCTTACAATTTTCTAATAATTTCTCCGGACTATCATGGTGTATATTAAGCGTTTAACCAAAAGTAGACAGTATTCCTAAAAGTATACTCAGGAATCTTCAAGGTTTCAATTGAGTCATTCAGAAAACGCCAGTCTAATCAGAATCACCTGTATATATAAACAGTATTCTCTTTATCAGCTTCCTACATATTCTCAGCTTTATAAACAGCAATTCTTAATGTTTGAAAGCACATTTTTCAAAAATATGTCATCTAAAGTAGCCAGAATGCTAAACATTATCTGCACTCTCGTCATTACACAGCATTCTCTCTCTAGTCTCCGTGATTGAACATGAACATAAAGATAGAACGGCTCTATGTACCAGCATTTCAAGTGTTTCTTACAAGTTTCTAATCATTTCTCGGCACTATCATTGCGTATGTTAAGCGTTTTACCAAAAGTAGACAGTTTTCCTGGAAGTATACACAGGAATCTTCAAGATTTCAATTGAGTCATTCAGAAAACGCCAGTCTAATCAGAATCACCTGTACATATAAACAGTATTCTCTTTATCAGCTTCCTACATATTCTCAGCTTTATAAACAGCAATTCTTAATGTTTGAAAGCACATTTTTCAAAAATATGTCATCTAAAGTATCCAGAATGGTAAACATTATCTGTACTCTCGTCATTACACAGCATTCTATCTCTAATCTCCGTGATTGAACATGAACATAAAGATAGGACGGCTCTATGTACTAGCATTTCAAGTGTTTCTTACAAGTTTCTAATCATTTCTCGGGACTATCATGGTGTATGTTAAGCGTT
This sequence comes from Myotis yumanensis, assembly GCF_028538775.1. Classification (NCBI taxonomy): domain Eukaryota; kingdom Metazoa; phylum Chordata; class Mammalia; order Chiroptera; family Vespertilionidae; genus Myotis; species Myotis yumanensis. Next base: position 186,969 of record NW_027223815.1, read on the forward strand.
TAACCAAAAGTAGACAGTTTTCCGAGAAGTATACACAGGAATCTTCAAGGTTTCAAATGAGTCATTCAGAAAATGCCAGTCTAATCAGAATCACCTGTAAATATAAAAAGTATTCTCTTTATTTATCAGCTTCCTACATATTCTGAGCTTTATAAACAGCAATTCTTAATGTTTGAAAGCACATTATTTGGAAATATGTCATCTAAAGTAGCCAGAATGGTAAACATTATCTGTACTCTCGTCATTACACAGCATTCTATCTCTAATCTCCGTGATTGAACATGAATATAAAGATAGAACGGCTCTATGTACCAGCATTTCAAGTGTTTCTTACAATTTTCTAATAATTTCTCAGGACTATCAGGGTGTATATTAAGCGTTTAACCAAAAGTAGACAGTATTCCTAAAAGTATACTCAGGAATCTTCAAGGTTTCAATTGAGTCATTCAGAAAACGCCAGTCTAATCAGAATCACCTGTACATATAAACAGGATTCTCTTTATTTTTCAGCATCCTACATATTCTGAGCTTTATAAACAGCAATTCTTAATGTTTGAAGCACATTCTTCCAAAATATGTCATCTAAAGTAGCCAGAATTGTAAACATGATCTGTACTCTCCTCATTACGCAGCATTCTATCTCTAATCTCTGTGATTGAACATGAACATAAAGATAGAACGGCTCTATGTACCAGCATTTCAAGTGTTTCTTACAAGTTTCTAATCATTTCTCGGCACTATCATTGCGTATGTTAAGCGTTTTACCAAAAGTAGACAGTTTTCCTAGAAGTATACACAGGAAACTTCAAAGTTTCAATTGAGTCATTCAGAAAACGCCAGTCTAATCAGAATCACCTGTAAATAGAAACAGTATTCTCTTCATTGATCAGCCTCATACACATATTCTGAGCTTTAAAAACAACAATTCCTCATGTTGGAAGCACTTTCCTTGGATAAACACCATCTAGAGTAGCCGGAATTGTAAATATTATCATTACTCTCTTCATTTGAGAGTTTTCTACCTCTAATCTCGGTGATTGAACTAGGCCATCAGGTTAGAACTGCTCTATTTACCCGTATTTAAACTGTTTCTTACATGTCTCTCATCATTTCTGGGACTATCATGTGTATTGTAAGAGTTTTACCAAAGGTAGACAGTTTTCCCAGAAGAATACACATGAATCTTCAAGAGTTAAATTGTGCCATTCAGAAAACGCCATGCAATTCAGCCTAGTTGTAAATATGAAAAGTATTCTCTTCATATATCAGCTCCATCCCATATACTCAGCTTTTTAAACGGAAAATCTTAATGTTTGAAAGCACTTTCTTGGGAAATACATCATCTAAAGTAGCCAGAATGGTAAACATTATCTGTACTCTCGTCATTACACAGCATTCTATCTCTAATCTCCGTGATTGAAAATGAACATAAAGCTAGAACGGCTCTATGTACCAGCATTTCAAGTGTTTCTTACAATTTTCTAATAATTTATCGGGACTATCATGGTGTATATTAAGCGTTTAACCAAAAGTAGACAGTATTCCTAAAAGTATACTCAGGAATCTTCAAGGTTTCAATTGAGTCATTCAGAAAACGCCAGTCTAATCAGAATCACCTGTACATATAAACAGTATTCTCTTTATTTATCAGCTTCCTACATATTCTGAGCTATATAAACAGCAATTCTTAATGTTTGAAAGCACATTCTTCCAAAATATGTCATCTAAAGTAGCCAGAATGGTAAACATTATCTGTACTCTCGTCATTACACAGCATTCTATCTCTAATCTCGGTGATTGAACATGAACATAAAGATAGGACGGCTCTATGTACTAGCATTTCAAGTGTTTCTTACAAGTTTCTAATCATTTCTCGGGACTATCATGGTGTATGTTAAGCGTTTAACCAAAAGTAGACAGTTTTCCGAGAAGTATACACAGGAATCTTCAAGGTTTCAAATGAGTCATTCAGAAAATGCCAGTCTAATCAGAATCACCTGTAAATATAAAAAGTATTCTCTTTATTTATCAGCTTCCTACATATTCTGAGTTTTATAAATAGCAATTCTTAATGTTTGAAAGCACAAAATTTGGAAATATGTCATCTAAAGTAGCCAGAATGGTAAACATTATCTGTACTCTCGTCATTACACAGCATTCTATCTCTAATCTCCGTGATTGAACATAATATAAAGATAAAACGGCTCTATGTACCAGCATTTCAAGTGATTCTTACAATTTTTCTAATAATTTCTCCGGACTATCATGGTGTATATTAAGCGTTTAACCAAAGTAGACAGTATTCCTAAAAGTATACTCAGGAATCTTCAAGGTTTCAATTGAGTCATTCAGAAAACGCCAGTCTAATCAGAATCACCTGTACATATAAACAGTATTCTCTTTATCAGCTTCCTACATATTCTCAGCTTTATAAACAGCAATTCTTAATGTTTGAAAGCACATTTTTCAAAAATATGTCATCTAAAGTAGCCCAGAATGCTAAACATTATCTGCACTCTCGTCATTACACAGCATTCTCTCTCTAGTCTCCGTGATTGAACATGAACATAAAGATAGAACGGCTCTATGTACCAGCATTTCAAGTGTTTCTTACAAGTTTCTAATCATTTCTCGGCACTATCATTGCGTATGTTAAGCGTTTTACCAAAAGTAGACAGTTTTCCTGGAAGTATACACAGGAATCTTCAAGATTTCAATTGAGTCATTCAGAAAACGCCAGTCTAATCAGAATCACCTGTAAATATAAAAAGTATTCTCTTTATTTATCAGCTTCCTACATATTCTGAGCTTTATAAACAGCAATTCTTAATGTTTGAAAGCACATTATTTGGAAATATGTCATCTAAAGTAGCCAGAATGGTAAACATTATCTGTACTCTCGTCATTACACAGCATTCTATCTCTAATCTCCGTGATTGAACATGAATATAAAGATAGAACGGCTCTATGTACCAGCATTTCAAGTGTTTCTTACAATTTTCTAATAATTTCTCAGGACTATCAGGGTGTATATTAAGCGTTTAACCAAAAGTAGACAGTATTCCTAAAAGTATACTCAGGAATCTTCAAGGTTTCAATTGAGTCATTCAGAAAACGCCAGTCTAATCAGAATCACCTGTACATATAAACAGGATTCTCTTTATTTTTCAGCATCCTACATATTCTGAGCTTTATAAACAGCAATTCTTAATGTTTGAAGCACATTCTTCCAAAATATGTCATCTAAAGTAGCCAGAATTGTAAACATGATCTGTACTCTCCTCATTACGCAGCATTCTATCTCTAATCTCTGTGATTGAACATGAACATAAAGATAGAACGGCTCTATGTACCAGCATTTCAAGTGTTTCTTACAAGTTTCTAATCATTTCTCGGCACTATCATTGCGTATGTTAAGCGTTTTACCAAAAGTAGACAGTTTTCCTAGAAGTATACACAGGAAACTTCAAAGTTTCAATTGAGTCATTCAGAAAACGCCAGTCTAATCAGAATCACCTGTAAATAGAAACAGTATTCTATTCATTGATCAGCCTCATACACATATTCTGAGCTTTAAAAACAACAATTCCTCATGTTGGAAGCACTTTCCTTGGATAAACACCATCTAGAGTAGCCGGAATTGTAAATATTATCATTACTCTCTTCATTTGAGAGTTTTCTACCTCTAATCTCGGTGATTGAACTAGGCCATCAGGTTAGAACGGCTCTATTTACCCGTATTTAAACTGTTTCTTACATGTCTCTCATCATTACTGGGACTATCATGTGTATTGTAAGAGTTTTACCAAAAGTAGACAGTTTTCCCAGAAGAATACACATGAATCTTCAAGAGTTAAATTGTGCCATTCAGAAAACGCCATGCAATTAAGCCTAGTTGTAAATATGAAAAGTATTCTCTTCATATATCAGCTCCATCCCATATTCTCAGCTTTTTAAACGGAAATTCTTAATGTTTGAAAGCACTTTCTTGGGAAATACATCATCTAAAGTAGCCAGAATGGTAAACATTATCTGTACTCTCGTCATTACGCAGCATTCTATCTCTAGTCTCCGTGATTGAACATGAACATAAAGATAGAACGGCTCTATGTACCAGCATTTCAAGAGTTTCTTACAAGTTTCTAATCATTTCTCAGGACTATTATTGCGTATGTTAAGCGTTTATCCAAAAGTAGACAGTTTTCCGAGAAGTATACACATGAATCTTCAAAGTTTCAATTGAGTCATTCAGAAAACGACAGTCTAATCAGAATCACCTGTAAATATAAACAGTATTCTTTTTATTTATCAGCTTCCTACATATTCTCAGCTTTATAAACAGCAATTCTTAATGTTTGAAAGCACATTTTTCAAAAATATGTCATCTAAAGTAACCAGAATGGTAAACATTATCTGTACTCTCGTCATTACACAACATTCTATCTCTAGTCTCCGTGATTGAACATGAACATAAAGATAGAACGGCTCTATGTACCAACATTTCAAGTGTTTCTTACAAGTTTCTAATCATTTCTATGGACTATCAGGGTGTATGTTCAGCGTTTAACCAAAAGTAGACAGTTTTCCTAAGAGTATACACAGGAATCTTCAAGGTTTCAATTGAGTCATTCAGAAAACGACAGTCTAATCAGAATCACCTGTACATATAAACAGGATTCTCTTTATTTATCAGCTTCCTACATATTCTGAGCTTTATAAACAGCAATTCTTAATGTTTGAAGCACATTCTTCCAAAATATGTCATCTAAAGTAGCCAGAATTGTAAACATGATCTGTACTCTCCTCATTACGCAGCATTCTATCTCTAATCTCTGTGATTGAACATGAACATAAAGATAGAACGGCTCTATGTACCAGCATTTCAAGTGTTTCTTACAAGTTTCTAATCATTTCTCGGCACTATCATTGCGTATGTTAAGCGTTTTACCAAAAGTAGACAGTATTCCTAAAAGTATACTCAGGAATCTTCAAGGTTTCAATGGAGTCATTCAGAAAACGCCAGTCTAATCAGAATCACCTGTACATATAAAGAGTATTCTCTTTATTTATCAGCTTCCTACATATTCTGCGCTATATAAACAGCAATTCTTAATGTTTGAAAGCAAATTCTTCCAAATATGTCATCTAAAGTAGCCAGAATGGTAAACATTATCTGTACTCTCGTCATTACACAGCATTCTCTCTCTAGTCTCCGTGATTGAACATGAACATAAAGATAGAACGGCTCTATGTACCAGCATTTCAAGTGTTTCTTACAAGTTTCTAATCATTTCTCGGCACTATCATTGCGAATGTTAAGCGCTTTACCAAAAGTAGACAGTTTTCCTGGAAGTATACACAGGAATCTTCAAGGTTTCAATTGAGTCATTCAGAAAACGCCAGTCTAATCAGAATCACCTGTAAATAGAAACAGTATTCTATTCATTGATCAGCCTCATACACATATTCTGAGCTTTAAAAACAATTCCTCATGTTGGAAGCACTTTCCTTGGATAAACACCATCTAGAGTAGCCGGAATTGTAAATATTATCATTACTCTCTTCATTTGAGAGTTTTCTACCTCTAATCTCGGTGTTTGAACTAGGCCATCAGGTTAGAACGGCTCTATTTACCCGTATTTAAACTGTTTCTTACATGTCTCTCATCATTTCTGGGACTATCATATGTATTGTAAGAGTTTTACCAAAAGTAGACAGTTTTCCCAGAAGAATACACATGAATCGTCAAGAGTTAAATTGTGCCATTCAGAAAAGGCCATGCAATTCAGCCTAGTTGTAAATAGGAAAAGTATTCTCTTCATATATCAGCTTCATACCCATATTCTCAGCTTTTTAAACGGAAATTCTTAATGTTTGAAAGCACTTTCTTGGGAAATACATCATCTAAAGTAGCCAGAATGGTAAACATTATCTGTACTCTCGTCATTACGCAGCAATCTATCTCTAATCTCCGTGATTTAACATGAACATAAAGCTAGAACGGCTCTATGTACCAGCATTTCAAGTGTTTCTTACAAGTTTCTAATCATTTCTCGGCACTATCATTGCGTATGTTAAGCGTTTAACCAAAAGTAGACAGTTTTCCGAGAAGTATACACATGAATCTTCAAAGTTTCAATTGAGTCATTCAGAAAATGCCAGTCTAATCAGAATCACCTGTACATATAAACAGTATTCTCTTTATTTATCCGCTTCCTACATATTCTGAGCTTTATAAACAGCAATTCTTAATGTTTGAAAGCACATTATTTGGAAATATGTCATCTAAGGTAGCCAGAATGGTAAACATTATCTGTACTCTCGTCATTACACAGCATTCTATCTCTAGTCTCCGTGATTGAACATGAACATAAAGATAGAACGGCTCTATGTACCAGCATTTCAAGTGTTTCTTACAAGTTTCTAATCATTTCTCGGCACTATCATTGCGTATGTTAAGCGTTTTACCAAAAGTAGACAATTTTCCTAGAAGTATACACAGAATCTTCAAGGTTTCAATTGAGTCATTCAGAAAACGCCAGTCTAATCAGAATCACCTGTACATATAAACAGTATTCTCTTTATCAGCTTCCTACATATTCTCAGCTTTATAAACAGCAATTCTTAATGTTTGAAAGCACATTTTTCAAAAATATGTCATCTAAAGTAGCCAGAATGCTAAACATTATCTGCACTCTCGTCATTCCACAGCATTCTCTCTCTAGTCTCCGTGATTGAACATGAACATAAAGATAGAACGGCTCTATGTACCAGCATTTCAAGTGTTTCTTACAAGTTTCTAATCATTTCTCGGCACTATCATTGCGTATGTTAAGCGTTTTACCAAAAGTAGACAGTTTTCCTGGAAGTATACACAGGAATCTTCAAGATTTCAATTGAGTCATTCAGAAAACGCCAGTCTAATCAGAATCACCTGTACATATAAACAGTATTCTCTTTATCAGCTTCCTACATATTCTCAGCTTTATAAACAGCAATTCTTAATGTTTGAAAGCACATTTTTCAAAAATATGTCATCTAAAGTATCCAGAATGGTAAACATTATCTGTACTCTCGTCATTACACAGCATTCTATCTCTAATCTCCGTGATTGAACATGAACATAAAGATAGGACGGCTCTATGTACTAGCATTTCAAGTGTTTCTTACAAGTTTCTAATCATTTCTCGGGACTATCATGGTGTATGTTAAGCGTTTAACCAAAAGTAGACAGTTTTCCGAGAAGTATACACAGGAATCTTCAAGGTTTCAAATGAGTCATTCAGAAAATGCCAGTCTAATCAGAATCACCTGTAAATATAAAAAGTATTCTCTTTATTTATCAGCTTCCTACATATTCTGAGTTTTATAAATAGCAATTCTTAATGTTTGAAAGCACAAAATTTGGAAATATGTCATCTAAAGTAGCCAGAATGGTAAACATTATCTGTACTCTCGTCATTACACAGCATTCTATCTCTAATCTCCGTGATTGAACATGAATATAAAGATAAAACGGCTCTATGTACCAGCATTTCAAGTGTTTCTTACAATTTTCTAATAATTTCTCCGGACTATCATGGTGTATATTAAGCGTTTAACCAAAAGTAGACAGTATTCCTAAAAGTATACTCAGGAATCTTCAAGGTTTCAATTGAGTCATTCAGAAAACGCCAGTCTAATCAGAATCACCTGTACATATAAACAGTATTCTCTTTATCAGCTTCCTACATATTCTCAGCTTTATAAACAGCAATTCTTAATGTTTGAAAGCACATTTTTCAAAAATATGTCATCTAAAGTAGCCAGAATGCTAAACATTATCTGCACTCTCGTCATTACACAGCATTCTCTCTCTAGTCTCCGTGATTGAACATGAACATAAAGATAGAACGGCTCTATGTACCAGCATTTCAAGTGTTTCTTACAAGTTTCTAATCATTTCTCGGCACTATCATTGCGTATGTTAAGCGTTTTACCAAAAGTAGACAGTTTTCCTGGAAGTATACACAGGAATCTTCAAGATTTCAATTGAGTCATTCAGAAAACGCCAGTCTAATCAGAATCACCTGTAAATATAAAAAGTATTCTCTTTATTTATCAGCTTCCTACATATTCTGAGCTTTATAAACAGCAATTCTTAATGTTTGAAAGCACATTATTTGGAAATATGTCATCTAAAGTAGCCAGAATGGTAAACATTATCTGTACTCTCGTCATTACACAGCATTCTATCTCTAATCTCCGTGATTGAACATGAATATAAAGATAGAACGGCTCTATGTACCAGCATTTCAAGTGTTTCTTACAATTTTCTAATAATTTCTCAGGACTATCAGGGTGTATATTAAGCGTTTAACCAAAAGTAGACAGTATTCCTAAAAGTATACTCAGGAATCTTCAAGGTTTCAATTGAGTCATTCAGAAAACGCCAGTCTAATCAGAATCACCTGTACATATAAACAGGATTCTCTTTATTTTTCAGCATCCTACATATTCTGAGCTTTATAAACAGCAATTCTTAATGTTTGAAGCACATTCTTCCAAAATATGTCATCTAAAGTAGCCAGAATTGTAAACATGATCTGTACTCTCCTCATTACGCAGCATTCTATCTCTAATCTCTGTGATTGAACATGAACATAAAGATAGAACGGCTCTATGTACCAGCATTTCAAGTGTTTCTTACAAGTTTCTAATCATTTCTCGGCACTATCATTGCGTATGTTAAGCGTTTTACCAAAAGTAGACAGTTTTCCTAGAAGTATACACAGGAAACTTCAAAGTTTCAATTGAGTCATTCAGAAAACGCCAGTCTAATCAGAATCACCTGTAAATAGAAACAGTATTCTATTCATTGATCAGCCTCATACACATATTCTGAGCTTTAAAAAACAACAATTCCTCATGTTGGAAGCACTTTCCTTGGATAAACACCATCTAGAGTAGCCGGAATTGTAAATATTATCATTACTCTCTTCATTTGAGAGTTTTCTACCTCTAATCTCGGTGATTGAACTAGGCCATCAGGTTAGAACGGCTCTATTTACCCGTATTTAAACTGTTTCTTACATGTCTCTCATCATTACTGGGACTATCATGTGTATTGTAAGAGTTTTACCAAAAGTAGACAGTTTTCCCAGAAGAATACACATGAATCTTCAAGAGTTAAATTGTGCCATTCAGAAAACGCCATGCAATTAAGCCTAGTTGTAAATATGAAAAGTATTCTCTTCATATATCAGCTCCATCCCATATTCTCAGCTTTTTAAACGGAAATTCTTAATGTTTGAAAGCACTTTCTTGGGAAATACATCATCTAAAGTAGCCAGAATGGTAAACATTATCTGTACTCTCGTCATTACGCAGCATTCTATCTCTAGTCTCCGTGATTGAACATGAACATAAAGATAGAACGGCTCTATGTACCAGCATTTCAAGAGTTTCTTACAAGTTTCTAATCATTTCTCAGGACTATTATTGCGTATGTTAAGCGTTTATCCAAAAGTAGACAGTTTTCCGAGAAGTATACACATGAATCTTCAAAGTTTCAATTGAGTCATTCAGAAAACGACAGTCTAATCAGAATCACCTGTAAATATAAACAGTATTCTTTTTATTTATCAGCTTCCTACATATTCTCAGCTTTATAAACAGCAATTCTTAATGTTTGAAAGCACATTTTTCAAAAATATGTCATCTAAAGTAACCAGAATGGTAAACATTATCTGTACTCTCGTCATTACACAACATTCTATCTCTAGTCTCCGTGATTGAACATGAACATAAAGATAGAACGGCTCTATGTACCAACATTTCAAGTGTTTCTTACAAGTTTCTAATCATTTCTATGGACTATCAGGGTGTATGTTCAGCGTTTAACCAAAAGTAGACAGTTTTCCTAAGAGTATACACAGGAATCTTCAAGGTTTCAATTGAGTCATTCAGAAAACGACAGTCTAATCAGAATCACCTGTACATATAAACAGGATTCTCTTTATTTATCAGCTTCCTACATATTCTGAGCTTTATAAACAGCAATTCTTAATGTTTGAAGCACATTCTTCCAAAATATGTCATCTAAAGTAGCCAGAATTGTAAACATGATCTGTACTCTCCTCATTACGCAGCATTCTATCTCTAATCTCTGTGATTGAACATGAACATAAAGATAGAACGGCTCTATGTACCAGCATTTCAAGTGTTTCTTACAAGTTTCTAATCATTTCTCGGCACTATCATTGCGTATGTTAAGCGTTTTACCAAAAGTAGACAGTATTCCTAAAAGTATACTCAGGAATCTTCAAGGTTTCAATGGAGTCATTCAGAAAACGCCAGTCTAATCAGAATCACCTGTACATATAAAGAGTATTCTCTTTATTTATCAGCTTCCTACATATTCTGCGCTATATAAACAGCAATTCTTAATGTTTGAAAGCAAATTCTTCCAAATATGTCATCTAAAGTAGCCAGAATGGTAAACATTATCTGTACTCTCGTCATTACACAGCATTCTCTCTCTAGTCTCCGTGATTGAACATGAACATAAAGATAGAACGGCTCTATGTACCAGCATTTCAAGTGTTTCTTACAAGTTTCTAATCATTTCTCGGCACTATCATTGCGAATGTTAAGCGCTTTACCAAAAGTAGACAGTTTTCCTGGAAGTATACACAGGAATCTTCAAGGTTTCAATTGAGTCATTCAGAAAACGCCAGTCTAATCAGAATCACCTGTAAATAGAAACAGTATTCTATTCATTGATCAGCCTCATACACATATTCTGAGCTTTAAAAACAATTCCTCATGTTGGAAGCACTTTCCTTGGATAAACACCATCTAGAGTAGCCGGAATTGTAAATATTATCATTACTCTCTTCATTTGAGAGTTTTCTACCTCTAATCTCGGTGTTTGAACTAGGCCATCAGGTTAGAACGGCTCTATTTACCCGTATTTAAACTGTTTCTTACATGTCTCTCATCATTTCTGGGACTATCATATGTATTGTAAGAGTTTTACCAAAAGTAGACAGTTTTCCCAGAAGAATACACATGAATCGTCAAGAGTTAAATTGTGCCATTCAGAAAAGGCCATGCAATTCAGCCTAGTTGTAAATAGGAAAAGTATTCTCTTCATATATCAGCTTCATACCCATATTCTCAGCTTTTTAAACGGAAATTCTTAATGTTTGAAAGCACTTTCTTGGGAAATACATCATCTAAAGTAGCCAGAATGGTAAACATTATCTGTACTCTCGTCATTACGCAGCAATCTATCTCTAATCTCCGTGATTTAACATGAACATAAAGCTAGAACGGCTCTATGTACCAGCATTTCAAGTGTTTCTTACAAGTTTCTAATCATTTCTCGGCACTATCATTGCGTATGTTAAGCGTTTAACCAAAAGTAGACAGTTTTCCGAGAAGTATACACATGAATCTTCAAAGTTTCAATTGAGTCATTCAGAAAATGCCAGTCTAATCAGAATCACCTGTACATATAAACAGTATTCTCTTTATTTATCCGCTTCCTACATATTCTGAGCTTTATAAACAGCAATTCTTAATGTTTGAAAGCACATTATTTGGAAATATGTCATCTAAGGTAGCCAGAATGGTAAACATTATCTGTACTCTCGTCATTACACAGCATTCTATCTCTAGTCTCCGTGATTGAACATGAACATAAAGATAGAACGGCTCTATGTACCAGCATTTCAAGTGTTTCTTACAAGTTTCTAATCATTTCTCGGCACTATCATTGCGTATGTTAAGCGTTTTACCAAAAGTAGACAATTTTCCTAGAAGTATACACAGAATCTTCAAGGTTTCAATTGAGTCATTCAGAAAACGCCAGTCTAATCAGAATCACCTGTACATATAAACAGTATTCTCTTTATCAGCTTCCTACATATTCTCAGCTTTATAAACAGCAATTCTTAATGTTTGAAAGCACATTTTTCAAAAATATGTCATCTAAAGTAGCCAGAATGCTAAACATTATCTGCACTCTCGTCATTCCACAGCATTCTCTCTCTAGTCTCCGTGATTGAACATGAACATAAAGATAGAACGGCTCTATGTACCAGCATTTCAAGTGTTTCTTACAAGTTTCTAATCATTTCTCGGCACTATCATTGCGTATGTTAAGCGTTTTACCAAAAGTAGACAGTTTTCCTGGAAGTATACACAGGAATCTTCAAGATTTCAATTGAGTCATTCAGAAAACGCCAGTCTAATCAGAATCACCTGTACATATAAACAGTATTCTCTTTATCAGCTTCCTACATATTCTCAGCTTTATAAACAGCAATTCTTAATGTTTGAAAGCACATTTTTCAAAAATATGTCATCTAAAGTATCCAGAATGGTAAACATTATCTGTACTCTCGTCATTACACAGCATTCTATCTCTAATCTCCGTGATTGAACATGAACATAAAGATAGGACGGCTCTATGTACTAGCATTTCAAGTGTTTCTTACAAGTTTCTAATCATTTCTCGGGACTATCATGGTGTATGTTAAGCGTTTAACCAAAAGTAGACAGTTTTCCGAGAAGTATACACAGGAATCTTCAAGGTTTCAAATGAGTCATTCAGAAAATGCCAGTCTAATCAGAATCACCTGTAAATATAAAAAGTATTCTCTTTATTTATCAGCTTCCTACATATTCTGAGCTTTATAAACAGCAATTCTTAATGTTTGAAAGCACATTATTTGGAAATATGTCATCTAAAGTAGCCAGAATGGTAAACATTATCTGTACTCTCGTCATTACACAGCATTCTATCTCTAATCTCCGTGATTGAACATGAATATAAAGATAGAACGGCTCTATGTACCAGCATTTCAAGTGTTTCTTACAATTTTCTAATAATTTCTCAGGACTATCAGGGTGTATATTAAGCGTTTAACCAAAAGTAGACAGTATTCCTAAAAGTATACTCAGGAATCTTCAAGGTTTCAATTGAGTCATTCAGAAAACGCCAGTCTAATCAGAATCACCTGTACATATAAACAGGATTCTCTTTATTTTTCAGCATCCTACATATTCTGAGCTTTATAAACAGCAATTCTTAATGTTTGAAGCACATTCTTCCAAAATATGTCATCTAAAGTAGCCAGAATTGTAAACATGATCTGTACTCTCCTCATTACGCAGCATTCTATCTCTAATCTCTGTGATTGAACATGAACATAAAGATAGAACGGCTCTATGTACCAGCATTTCAAGTGTTTCTTACAAGTTTCTAATCATTTCTCGGCACTATCATTGCGTATGTTAAGCGTTTTACCAAAAGTAGACAGTTTTCCTAGAAGTATACACAGGAAACTTCAAAGTTTCAATTGAGTCATTCAGAAAACGCCAGTCTAATCAGAATCACCTGTAAATAGAAACAGTATTCTCTTCATTGATCAGCCTCATACACATATTCTGAGCTTTAAAAACAACAATTCCTCATGTTGGAAGCACTTTCCTTGGATAAACACCATCTAGAGTAGCCGGAATTGTAAATATTATCATTACTCTCTTCATTTGAGAGTTTTCTACCTCTAATCTCGGTGATTGAACTAGGCCATCAGGTTAGAACTGCTCTATTTACCCGTATTTAAACTGTTTCTTACATGTCTCTCATCATTTCTGGGACTATCATGTGTATTGTAAGAGTTTTACCAAAGGTAGACAGTTTTCCCAGAAGAATACACATGAATCTTCAAGAGTTAAATTGTGCCATTCAGAAAACGCCATGCAATTCAGCCTAGTTGTAAATATGAAAAGTATTCTCTTCATATATCAGCTCCATCCCATATACTCAGCTTTTTAAACGGAAAATCTTAATGTTTGAAAGCACTTTCTTGGGAAATACATCATCTAAAGTAGCCAGAATGGTAAACATTATCTGTACTCTCGTCATTACACAGCATTCTATCTCTAATCTCCGTGATTGAAAATGAACATAAAGCTAGAACGGCTCTATGTACCAGCATTTCAAGTGTTTCTTACAATTTTCTAATAATTTATCGGGACTATCATGGTGTATATTAAGCGTTTAACCAAAAGTAGACAGTATTCCTAAAAGTATACTCAGGAATCTTCAAGGTTTCAATTGAGTCATTCAGAAAACGCCAGTCTAATCAGAATCACCTGTACATATAAACAGTATTCTCTTTATTTATCAGCTTCCTACATATTCTGAGCTATATAAACAGCAATTCTTAATGTTTGAAAGCACATTCTTCCAAAATATGTCATCTAAAGTAGCCAGAATGGTAAGCATTATCTGTACTCTCGTCATTACACAGCATTCTATCTCTAATCTCGGTGATTGAACATGAACATAAAGATAGGACGGCTCTATGTACTAGCATTTCAAGTGTTTCTTACAAGTTTCTAATCATTTCTCGGGACTATCATGGTGTATGTTAAGCGTTTAACCAAAAGTAGACAGTTTTCCGAGAAGTATACACAGGAATCTTCAAGGTTTCAAATGAGTCATTCAGAAAATGCCAGTCTAATCAGAATCACCTGTAAATATAAAAAGTATTCTCTTTATTTATCAGCTTCCTACATATTCTGAGTTTTATAAATAGCAATTCTTAATGTTTGAAAGCACAAAATTTGGAAATATGTCATCTAAAGTAGCCAGAATGGTAAACATTATCTGTACTCTCGTCATTACACAGCATTCTATCTCTAATCTCCGTGATTGAACATGAATATAAAGATAAAACGGCTCTATGTACCAGCATTTCAAGTGTTTCTTACAATTTTCTAATAATTTCTCCGGACTATCATGGTGTATATTAAGCGTTTAACCAAAAGTAGACAGTATTCCTAAAAGTATACTCAGGAATCTTCAAGGTTTCAATTGAGTCATTCAGAAAACGCCAGTCTAATCAGAATCACCTGTACATATAAACAGTATTCTCTTTATCAGCTTCCTACATATTCTCAGCTTTATAAACAGCAATTCTTAATGTTTGAAAGCACATTTTTCAAAAATATGTCATCTAAAGTAGCCAGAATGCTAAACATTATCTGCACTCTCGTCATTACACAGCATTCTCTCTCTAGTCTCCGTGATTGAACATGAACATAAAGATAGAACGGCTCTATGTACCAGCATTTCAAGAGTTTCTTACAAGTTTCTAATCATTTCTCGGCCCTATCATTGCGTATGTTAAGCGTTTTACCAAAAGTAGACAGTTTTCCTGGAAGTATACACAGGAATCTTCAAGATTTCAATTGAGTCATTCAGAAAACGCCAGTCTAATCAGAATCACCTGTAAATATAAAAAGTATTCTCTTTATTTATCAGCTTCCTACATATTCTGAGCTTTATAAACAGCAATTCTTAATGTTTGAAAGCACATTATTTGGAAATATGTCATCTAAAGTAGCCAGAATGGTAAACATTATCTGTACTCTCGTCATTACACAGCATTCTATCTCTAATCTCCGTGATTGAACATGAATATAAAGATAGAACGGCTCTATGTACCAGCATTTCAAGTGTTTCTTACAATTTTCTAATAATTTCTCAGGACTATCAGGGTGTATATTAAGCGTTTAACCAAAAGTAGACAGTATTCCTAAAAGTATACTCAGGAATCTTCAAGGTTTCAATTGAGTCATTCAGAAAACGCCAGTCTAATCAGAATCACCTGTACATATAAACAGTATTCTCTTTATTTTTCAGCATCCTACATATTCTGAGCTTTATAAACAGCAATTCTTAATGTTTGAAGCACATTCTTCCAAAATATGTCATCTAAAGTAGCCAGAATTGTAAACATGATCTGTACTCTCCTCATTACGCAGCATTCTATCTCTAATCTCTGTGATTGAACATGAACATAAAGATAGAACGGCTCTATGTACCAGCATTTCAAGTGTTTCTTACAAGTTTCTAATCATTTCTCGGCACTATCATTGCGTATGTTAAGCGTTTTACCAAAAGTAGACAGTTTTCCTAGAAGTATACACAGGAAACTTCAAAGTTTCAATTGAGTCATTCAGAAAACGCCAGTCTAATCAGAATCACCTGTAAATAGAAACAGTATTCTATTCATTGATCAGCCTCATACACATATTCTGAGCTTTAAAAACAACAATTCCTCATGTTGGAAGCACTTTCCTTGGATAAACACCATCTAGAGTAGCCGGAATTGTAAATATTATCATTACTCTCTTCATTTGAGAGTTTTCTACCTCTAATCTCGGTGATTGAACTAGGCCATCAGGTTAGAACGGCTCTATTTACCCGTATTTAAACTGTTTCTTACATGTCTCTCATCATTACTGGGACTATCATGTGTATTGTAAGAGTTTTACCAAAAGTAGACAGTTTTCCCAGAAGAATACACATGAATCTTCAAGAGTTAAATTGTGCCATTCAGAAAACGCCATGCAATTAAGCCTAGTTGTAAATATGAAAAGTATTCTCTTCATATATCAGCTCCATCCCATATTCTCAGCTTTTTAAACGGAAATTCTTAATGTTTGAAAGCACTTTCTTGCTAATACATCATCTAAAGTAGCCAGAATGGTAAACATTATCTGTACTCTCGTCATTACGCAGCATTCTATCTCTAGTCTCCGTGATTGAACATGAACATAAAGATAGAACGGCTCTATGTACCAGCATTTCAAGAGTTTCTTACAAGTTTCTAATCATTTCTCAGGACTATTATTGCGTATGTTAAGCGTTTATCCAAAAGTAGACAGTTTTCCGAGAAGTATACACATGAATCTTCAAAGTTTCAATTGAGTCATTCAGAAAACGACAGTCTAATCAGAATCACCTGTAAATATAAACAGTATTCTTTTTATTTATCAGCTTCCTACATATTCTCAGCTTTATAAACAGCAATTCTTAATGTTTGAAAGCACATTTTTCAAAAATATGTCATCTAAAGTAACCAGAATGGTAAACATTATCTGTACTCTCGTCATTACACAACATTCTATCTCTAGTCTCCGTGATTGAACATGAACATAAAGATAGAACGGCTCTATGTACCAACATTTCAAGTGTTTCTTACAAGTTTCTAATCATTTCTATGGACTATCAGGGTGTATGTTCAGCGTTTAACCAAAAGTAGACAGTTTTCCTAAGAGTATACACAGGAATCTTCAAGGTTTCAATTGAGTCATTCAGAAAACGACAGTCTAATCAGAATCACCTGTACATATAAACAGGATTCTCTTTATTTATCAGCTTCCTACATATTCTGAGCTTTATAAACAGCAATTCTTAATGTTTGAAAGCACATTATTTGGAAATATGTCATCTAAAGTAGCCAGAATGGTAAACATTATCTGTACTCTTGTCATTACACAGCATTCTATCTCTAATCTCCGTGATTGAACATGAATATAAAGATAGAACGGCTCTATGTACCAGCATTTCAAGTGTTTCTTACAAGTTTCTAATCATTTCTATGGACTATCAGGGTGTATGTTCAGCGTTTAACCAAAAGTAGACAGTTTTCCTAAGAGTATACACAGGAATCTTCAAGGTTTCAATTGAGTCATTCAGAAAACGCCAGTCTAATCAGAATCACCTGTACATATAAACAGTATTCTCTTTATTTATCAGCTTCCTACATATTCTGAGCTATATAAACAGCAATTCTTAATGTTTGAAAGCACATTCTTCCAAAATATGTCATCTAAAGTAGCCAGAATGGTAAACATTATCTGTACTCTCGTGATTACGCAGCATTCTATCTCTAGTCTCCGTGATTGAACATGAACATAAAGATAGAACGGCTCTATGTACCAGCATTTCAAGTGTTTCTTACAGTTTTCTAATCATTTCTCGGGACTATCTGGGTGTATGTTCAACGTTTAACCAAAAGTAGACAGTTTTCCTAAAAGTATACACAGGAATCTTCAAGGTTTCAATTGAGTCATTCAGAAAACGACAGTCTAATCAGAATCACCTGTACATATAAACAGGATTCTCTTTATTTATCAGCTTCCTACATATTCTGAGCTTTATAAACAGCAATTCTTAATGTTTGAAGCACATTCTTCCAAAATATGTCATCTAAAGTAGCCAGAATTGTAAACATGATCTGTACTCTCCTCATTACGCAGCATTCTATCTCTAATCTCTGTGATTGAACATGAACATAAAGATAGAACGGCTCTATGTACCAGCATTTCAAGTGTTTCTTACAAGTTTCTAATCATTTCTCGGCACTATCATTGCGTATGTTAAGCGTTTTACCAAAAGTAGACAGTTTTCCTAGAAGTATACACAGGAAACTTCAAAGTTTCAATTGAGTCATTCAGAAAACGCCAGTCTAATCAGAATCACCTGTAAATAGAAACAGTATTCTATTCATTGATCAGCCTCATACACATATTCTGAGCTTTAAAAACAACAATTCCTCATGTTGGAAGCACTTTCCTTGGATAAACACCATCTAGAGTAGCCGGAATTGTAAATATTATCATTACTCTCTTCATTTGAGAGTTTTCTACCTCTAATCTCGGTGATTGAACTAGGCCATCAGGTTAGAACGGCTCTATTTACCCGTATTTAAACTGTTTCTTACATGTCTCTCATCATTTCTGGGACTATCATGTGTATTGTAAGAGTTTTACCAAAAGTAGACAGTTTTCCCAGAAGAATACACATGAATCTTCAAGAGTTAAATTGTGCCATTCAGAAAACGCCATGCAATTAAGCCTAGTTGTAAATATGAAAAGTATTCTCTTCATATATCAGCTCCATCCCATATTCTCAGCTTTTTAAACGGAAATTCTTAATGTTTGAAAGCACTTTCTTGGGAAATACATCATCTAAAGTAGCCAGAATGGTAAACATTATCTGTACTCTCGTCATTACGCAGCATTCTATCTCTAGTCTCCGTGATTGAACATGAACATAAAGATAGAACGGCTCTATGTACCAGCATTTCAAGAGTTTCTTACAAGTTTCTAATCATTTCTCAGGACTATTATTGCGTATGTTAAGCGTTTATCCAAAAGTAGACAGTTTTCCGAGAAGTATACACATGAATCTTCAAAGTTTCAATTGAGTCATTCAGAAAACGACAGTCTAATCAGAATCACCTGTAAATATAAACAGTATTCTTTTTATTTATCAGCTTCCTACATATTCTCAGCTTTATAAACAGCAATTCTTAATGTTTGAAAGCACATTTTTCAAAAATATGTCATCTAAAGTAACCAGAATGGTAAACATTATCTGTACTCTCGTCATTACACAACATTCTATCTCTAGTCTCCGTGATTGAACATGAACATAAAGATAGAACGGCTCTATGTACCAGCATTTCAAGTGTTTCTTACAAGTTTCTAATCATTTCTATGGACTATCAGGGTGTATGTTCAGCGTTTAACCAAAAGTAGACAGTTTTCCTAAGAGTATACACAGGAATCTTCAAAGTTTCAATTGAGTCATTCAGAAAACGCCCGTCTAATCAGAATCACTTGTAAATAGAAACAGTATTCTCTTCATTGATCAGCCTCATACACATATTCTGAGCTTTAAAAACAATTCCTCATGTTGGAAGCACTTTCCTTGGATAAACACCATCTAGAGTAGCCGGAATTGTAAATATTATCATTACTCTCTTCATTTGAGAGTTTTCTACCTCTAATCTCGGTGTTTGAACTAGGCCATCAGGTTAGAACGGCTCTATTTACCCGTATTTAAACTGTTTCTTACATGTCTCTCATCATTTCTGGGACTATCATGTGTATTGTAAGAGTTTTACCAAAAGTAGACAGTTTTCCCAGAAGAATACACATGAATCGTCAAGAGTTAAATTGTGCCATTCAGAAAAGGCCATGCAATTCAGCCTAGTTGTAAATAGGAAAAGTATTCTCTTCATATATCAGCTTCATACCCATATTCTCAGCTTTTTAAACGGAAATTCTTAATGTTTGAAAGCACTTTCTTCGGAAATACATCATCTAAAGTAGCCAGAATGGTAAACATTATCTGTACTCTCGTCATTACGCAGCAATCTATCTCTAATCTCCGTGATTTAACATGAACATAAAGCTAGAACGGCTCTATGTACCAGCATTTCAAGTGTTTCTTACAAGTTTCTAATCATTTCTCGGCACTATCATTGCGTATGTTAAGCGTTTAACCAAAAGTAGACAGTTTTCCGAGAAGTATACACATGAATCTTCAAAGTTTCAATTGAGTCATTCAGAAAATGCCAGTCTAATCAGAATCACCTGTACATATAAACAGTATTCTCTTTATTTATCAGCTTCCTACATATTCTGAGCTTTATAAACAGCAATTCTTAATGTTTGAAAGCACATTATTTGGAAATATGTCATCTAAGGTAGCCAGAATGGTAAACATTATCTGTACTCTCGTCATTACACAGCATTCTATCTCTAGTCTCCGTGATTGAACATGAACATAAAGATAGAACGGCTCTATGTACCAGCATTTCAAGTGTTTCTTACAATTTTCTAATAATTTATCGGGACTATCATGGTGTATATTAAGCGTTTAACCAAAAGTAGACAGTATTCCTAAAAGTATACTCAGGAATCTTCAAGGTTTCAATTGAGTCATTCAGAAAACGCCAGTCTAATCAGAATCACCTGTACATATAAACAGTATTCTCTTTATTTATCAGCTTCCTACATATTCTGAGCTATATAAACAGCAATTCTTAATGTTTGAAAGCACATTCTTCCAAAATATGTCATCTAAAGTAGCCAGAATGGTAAACATGATCTGTACTCTCGTCATTACACAGCATTCTATCTCTAATCTCTGTGATTGAACATGAACATAAAGATAGGACGGCTCTATGTACTAGCATTTCAAGTGTTTCTTACAAGTTTCTAATCATTTCTCGGGACTATCATGGTGTATGTTAAGCGTTTAACCAAAAGTAGACAGTTTTCCGAGAAGTATACACAGGAATCTTCAAGGTTTCAAATGAGTCATTCAGAAAATGCCAGTCTAATCAGAATCACCTGTAAATATAAAAAGTATTCTCTTTATTTATCAGCTTCCTACATATTCTGAGTTTTATAAATAGCAATTCTTAATGTTTGAAAGCACAAAATTTGGAAATATGTCATCTAAAGTAGCCAGAATGGTAAACATTATCTGTACTCTCGTCATTACACAGCATTCTATCTCTAATCTCCGTGATTGAACATGAATATAAAGATAAAACGGCTCTATGTACCAGCATTTCAAGTGTTTCTTACAATTTTCTAATAATTTCTCCGGACTATCATGGTGTATGTTAAGCGTTTAACCAAAAGTAGACAGTATTCCTAAAAGTATACTCAGGAATCTTCAAGGTTTCAATTGAGTCATTCAGAAAATGCCAGTCTAATCAGAATCACCTGTACATATAAACAGTATTCTCTTTATTTATCAGCTTCCTACATATTCTGAGCTATATAAACAGCAATTCTTAATGTTTGAAAGCACATTCTTCCAAAATATGTCATCTAAAGTAGCCAGAATGGTAAACATTATCTGTACTCTCGTGATTACGCAGCATTCTATCTCTAGTCTCCGTGATTGAACATGAACATAAAGATAGAACGGCTCTATGTACCAGCATTTCAAGTGTTTCTTACAGTTTTCTAATCATTTCTATGGACTATCAGGGTGTATGTTCAACGTTTAACCAAAAGTAGACAGTTTTCCTAAAAGTATACACAGGAATCTTCAAGGTTTCAATTGAGTCATTCAGAAAACGACAGTCTAATCAGAATCACCTGTACATATAAACAGGATTCTCTTTATTTATCAGCTTCCTACATATTCTGAGCTTTATAAACAGCAATTCTTAATGTTTGAAGCACATTCTTCCAAAATATGTCATCTAAAGTAGCCAGAATTGTAAACATGATCTGTACTCTCCTCATTACGCAGCATTCTATCTCTAATCTCTGTGATTGAACATGAACATAAAGATAGAACGGCTCTATGTACCAGCATTTCAAGTGTTTCTTACAAGTTTCTAATCATTTCTCGGCACTATCATTGCGTATGTTAAGCGTTTTACCAAAAGTAGACAGTTTTCCTAGAAGTATACACAGGAAACTTCAAAGTTTCAATTGAGTCATTCAGAAAACGCCAGTCTAATCAGAATCACCTGTAAATAGAAACAGTATTCTCTTCATTGATCAGCCTCATACACATATTCTGAGCTTTAAAAACAACAATTCCTCATGTTGGAAGCACTTTCCTTGGATAAACACCATCTAGAGTAGCCGGAATTGTAAATATTATCATTACTCTCTTCATTTGAGAGTTTTCTACCTCTAATCTCGGTGATTGAACTAGGCCATCAGGTTAGAACTGCTCTATGTACCCGTATTTAAACTGTTTCTTACATGTCTCTCATCATTTCTGGGACTATCATGTGTATTGTAAGAGTTTTACCAAAAGTAGACAGTTTTCCCAGAAGAATACACATGAATCTTCAAGAGTTAAAATGTGCCATTCAGAAAACGCCATGCAATTCAGCCTAGTTGTAAATATGAAAAGTATTCTCTTCATATATCAGCTCCATCCCATATACTCAGCTTTTTAAACGGAAAATCTTAATGTTTGAAAGCACTTTCTTGGGAAATACATCATCTAAAGTAGCCAGAATGGTAAACATTATCTGTACTCTCGTCATTACACAGCATTCTATCTCTATTCTCCATGATTGAAAATGAACATAAAGCTAGAACGGCTCTATGTACCAGCATTTCAAGTGTTTCTTACAATTTTCTAATAATTTATCGGGACTATCATGGTGTATATTAAGCGTTTAACCAAAAGTAGACAGTATTCCTAAAAGTATACTCAGGAATCTTCAAGGTTTCAATTGAGTCATTCAGAAAACGCCAGTCTAATCAGAATCACCTGTACATATAAACAGTATTCTCTTTATTTATCAGCTTCCTACATATTCTGAGCTATATAAACAGCAATTCTTAATGTTTGAAAGCACATTCTTCCAAAATATGTCATCTAAAGTAGCCAGAATGGTAAACATTATCTGTACTCTCGTCATTACACAGCATTCTATCTCTAATCTCCGTGATTGAACATGAACATAAAGATAGGACGGCTCTATGTACTAGCATTTCAAGTGTTTCTTACAAGTTTCTAATCATTTCTCGGGACTATCATGGTGTATGTTAAGCGTTTAACCAAAAGTAGACAGTTTTCCGAGAAGTATACACAGGAATCTTCAAGGTTTCAAATGAGTCATTCAGAAAATGCCAGTCTAATCAGAATCACCTGTAAATATAAAAAGTATTCTCTTTATTTATCAGCTTCCTACATATTCTGAGTTTTATAAATAGCAATTCTTAATGTTTGAAAGCACGAAATTTGGAAATATGTCATCTAAAGTAGCCAGAATGGTAAACATTATCTGTACTCTCGTCATTACACAGCATTCTATCTCTAATCTCCGTGATTGAACATGAATATAAAGATAAAACGGCTCTATGTACCAGCATTTCAACTGTTTCTTACAAGTTTCTAATCATTTCTCGGCACTATCATTGCGTATGTTAAGCGTTTTACCAAAAGTAGACAGTTTTCCTAGAAGTATACACAGGAAACTTCAAAGTTTCAATGGAGTCATTCAGAAAACGCCAGTCTAATCAGAATCACCTGTAAATAGAAACAGTATTCTCTTCATTGATCAGCCTCATACACATATTCTGAGCTTTAAAAACAACAATTCCTCATGTTGGAAGCACTTTCCTTGGATAAACACCATCTAGAGTAGCCGGAATTGTAAATATTATCATTACTCTCTTCATTTGAGAGTTTTCTACCTCTAATCTCGGTGATTGAACTAGGCCATCAGGTTAGAACTGCTCTATTTACCCGTATTTAAACTGTTTCTTACATGTCTCTCATCATTTCTGGGACTATCATGTGTATTGTAAGAGTTTTACCAAAAGTAGACAGTTTTCCCAGAAGAATACACATGAATCTTCAAGAGTTAAATTGTGCCATTCAGAAAACGCCATGCAATTCAGCCTAGTTTTAAATATGAAAAGTATTCTCTTCATATATCAGCTCCATCCCATATACTCAGCTTTTTAAACGGAAATTCTTAATGTTTGAAAGCACTTTCTTGGGAAATACATCATCTAAAGTAGCCAGAATGGTAAACATTATCTGTACTCTCGTCATTACACAGCATTCTATCTCTAATCTCCGTGATTGAAAATGAACATAAAGCTAGAACGGCTCTATGTACCAGCATTTCAAGTTTTCTTACAATTTTCTAATAATTTATCGGGACTATCATGGTGTATATTAAGCGTTTAACCAAATGTAGACAGTATTCCTAAAAGTATACTCAGGAATCTTCAAGGTTTCAATTGAGTCATTCAGAAAACGCCAGTCTAATCAGAATCACCTGTATATATAAACAGTATTCTCTTTATTTATCAGCTTCCTACATATTCTGAGCTATATAAACAGCAATTCTTAATGTTTGAAAGCACATTCTTCCAAAATATGTCATCTAAAGTAGCCAAAATGGTAAACATTATCTGTACTCTCGTCATTACACAGCATTCTATCTCTAATCTCCGTGATTGAACATGAACATAAAGATAGGACGGCTCTATGTACTAGCATTTCAAGTGTTTCTTACAAGTTTCTAATCATTTCTCGGGACTATCATGGTGTATGTTAAGCGTTTAACCAAAAGTAGACAGTTTTCCGAGAAGTATACACAGGAATCTTCAAGGTTTCAAATGAGTCATTCAGAAAATGCCAGTCTAATCAGAATCACCTGTAAATATAAAAAGTATTCTCTTTATTTATCAGCTTCCTACATATTCTGAGTTTTATAAACAGCAATTCTTAATGTTTGAAAGCACATTATTTGGAAATATGTCATCTAAAGTAGCCAGAATGGTAAACATTATCTGTACTCTCGTCATTACACAGCATTCTATCTCTAATCTCCGTGATTGAACATGAACATAAAGATAGGACGGCTCTATGTACTACCATTTCAGGTGTTTCTTACAAGTTTCTAATCATTTCTCGGGACTATCATGGTGTATGTTAAGTGTTTAACCAAAAGTAGACAGTTTTCCGAGAAGTATACACAGGAATCTTCAAGGTTTCAAATGAGTCATTCAGAAAATGCCAGTCTAATCAGAATCACCTGTAAATATAAAAAGTATTCTCTTTATTTATCAGCTTCCTACATATTCTGAGCTATATAAACTGCAATTCCTAATGTTTGAAAGCACATTCTTCCAAAATATGTCATCTAAAGTAGCCAGAATGGTAAACATTATCTGTACTCTCGTCATTACGCAGCATTCTATCTCTAGTCTCCGTGATTGAACAAGAACATAAAGATAGAACGGCTCTATGTACCAGCATTTCAAGTGTTTCTTACAAGTTTCTAATCATTTCTATGGACTATCAGGGTGTATGTTCAGCGTTTAACCAAAAGTAGACAGTTTTCCTAAAAGTATACACAGGAATCTTCAAGGTTTCAATTGAGTCATTCAGAAAACAACAGTCTAATCAGAATCACCTGTACATATAAACAGTATTCTCTTCATTGGTCAGCCTCATACACATATTCTGAGCTTTAAAAACAACAATTCCTCATGTTGGAAGCACTTTCCTTTGAAAAACACCATCTAGAGTAGCCGGAATTGTAAATATTATCATTACTCTCTTCATTTGAGAGTTTTCTACCTCTAATCTCGGTGATTGAACTAGGCCATCAGGTTAGAACGGCTCTATTTACCCGTATTTAAACTGTTTCTTACATGTCTCTCATCATTTCTGGGACTATCATGTGTATTGTAAGAGTTTTACCAAAAGTAGATAGTTTTCCCAGAAGAATACACATGAATCTTCAAGAGTTAAATTGTGCCATTCAGAAAACGCCATGCAATTCAGCCTAGTTGTAAATATAAAAAGTATTCTCTTCATATATCAGCTTCATACCCATATTCTCAGCTTTTTAAACGGAAATTCTTAATGTTTGAAAGCTCTTTCTTTGGAAATACATCATCTAAAGTAGCCAGAATGGTAAACATTATCTGTACTCTCGTCATTACGCAGCAATCTATCTCTAA
The DNA here is from genome assembly GCF_028538775.1 of Myotis yumanensis. Taxonomy (NCBI): domain Eukaryota; kingdom Metazoa; phylum Chordata; class Mammalia; order Chiroptera; family Vespertilionidae; genus Myotis; species Myotis yumanensis. The sequence goes on from NW_027223815.1 coordinate 213,084, forward strand.
TCTCCGTGATTGAACATGAACATCAAGCTAGAACGGCTCTATGTACCAGCATTTCAAGTGTTTCTTACAATTTTCTAATAATTTCTCGGGACTATCATGGTGTATATTAAGCGTTTAACCAAAAGTAGACAGTATTCCTAAAAGTATACTCAGGAATCTTCAAGGTTTCAATTGAGACATTCAGAAAACGCCAGTCTAATCAGAATCACCTGTACATATAAACAGTATTCTCTTTATTTATCAGCTTCCTACATATTCTGAGCTATATAAACAGCAATTCTTAATGTTTGAAAGCACATTCTTCCAAAATATGTCATCTAAAGTAGCCAGAATGGTAAACATTATCTGTACTCTCGTCATTACACAGCATTCTATCTCTAGTCTCTGTGATTGAACATGAACATAAAGATAGAACGGCTCTATGTACTAGCATTTCAAGTGTTTCCTCCAAGTTTCTAATCATTTCTCGGGACTATCATGGTGTATGTTGATCCTTTAACCAAAAGTAGACAGTTTTCCTAAAAGTATACACAGGAATCTTCAAGGTTTCAATTGAGTCACTCAGAAAACGCCGGTCTAATCAGAATCACCTGTAAATATAAACAGTATTCTCTTCATTGATCAGCGTCATACACATATTCTGAGCTTTAAAAACAACAATTCCTCATGTTGGAAGCACTTTCCTTGGAAAAACACCATCTAGAGTAGCCGGAATTGTAAACCTTATCATTACTCTCTTCATTTGAAAGTTTTCTACCTCTAAACTCGGTGATTGAACTAGGCCATCAGGATAGAACGGCTCTACTTACCCGTATTTAAACTGTTTCTTACATGTCTCTCATCATTTCTGGGACTATCATTGTGTATTTTAAGAGTTTTACCAAAAGTAGACAGTTTTACCAGAAGTATACACATGAATCTTCAATAGTTAAATTGTGCCATTCAGAAAACGACAGGCAATTCAGCCTCAGTTGTAAATATAAAAAGTATTCTCTTCATTTATCAGCTTCATACCCATATTCTCAGCTTTTTAAACGGAAATTCTTAATGTTTGAGAGCACTTTCTTCGGAAATACATCTAAAGTAGCCAGAATGGTAAACATTATCTGTACTCTCGTCATTACGCAGCATTCTATCTCTAATCTCCGTGATTGAACATGAACATAAAGATAGGACGGCTCTATGTACTAGCATTTCAAGTGTTTCTTACAAGTTTCTAATCATTTCTCGGGACTATCATGGTGTATGTTAAGCCTTTAACCCAAAGTAGACAGTTTTCCGAGAAGTATACACAGGAATCTTCAAGGTTTCAAATGAGTCATTCAGAAAATGCCAGTCTAATCAGAATCACCTGTAAATATAAAAAGTATTCTCTTTATTTATCAGCTTCCTACATATTCTGAGCTTTATAAACAGCAATTCTTAATCTTTGAAAGCACATTATTTGGAAATATGTCATCTAAAGTAGCCAGAATGGTAAACATTATCTGTACTCTCGTCATTACTCAGCATTCTATCTCTAATCTCCGTGATTGAACATGAATATAAAGATAGAACGGCTCTATGTACCAGCATTTCAAGTGTTTCTTACAATTTTCTAATAATTTCTCGGGACTATCATGGTGTATATTAAGCGTTTAACCAAAAGTAGACAGTATTCCTAAAAGTATACTCAGGAATCTTCAAGGTTTCAATTGAGTCATTCAGAAAACGCCAGTCTAATCAGAATCACCTGTACATATAAACAGTATTCTCTTTATTTATCAGCTTCCTACATATTCTGAGCTTTATGAACAGCAATTCTTAATGTTTGAAAGCACATTCTTCCAAAATATGTCATCTAAAGTAGCCAGAATGGTAAACATGATCTGTACTCTCGTCATTACACAGCATTCTATCTCTAATCTCTGTGATTGAACATGAACATAAAGATAGGACGGCTCTATGTACTAGCATTTCAAGTGTTTCTTACAAGTTTCTAATCATTTCTCGGGACTATCATGGTGTATGTTAAGCGTTTAACCAAAAGTAGACAGTTTTCCGAGAAGTATACACAGGAATCTTCAAGGTTTCAAATGAGTCATTCAGAAAATGCCAGTCTAATCAGAATCACCTGTAAATATAAAAAGTATTCTCTTTATTTATCAGCTTCCTACATATTCTGAGTTTTATAAATAGCAATTCTTAATGTTTGAAAGCACAAAATTTGGAAATATGTCATCTAAAGTAGCCAGAATGGTAAACATTATCTGTACTCTCGTCATTACACAGCATTCTATCTCTAATCTCCGTGATTGAACATGAATATAAAGATAAAACGGCTCTATGTACCAGCATTTCAAGTGTTTCTTACAATTTTCTAATAATTTCTCCGGACTATCATGGTGTATGTTAAGCGTTTAACCAAAAGTAGACAGTATTCCTAAAAGTATACTCAGGAATCTTCAAGGTTTCAATTGAGTCATTCAGAAAATGCCAGTCTAATCAGAATCACCTGTACATATAAACAGTATTCTCTTTATTTATCAGCTTCCTACATATTCTGAGCTATATAAACAGCAAT